>NW_027094093.1:35195180-35342680 GCF_029207755.1 Chamaea fasciata
AGGTTTATCAGTGGCCAGTACAAGCACAGAGGAGCTGGTTTTAGGTGTATAAAGCCCAGCGTAAAAGCAGCGTGTGCAAAGGTCTCATTTGCTCACCTCTCAAGACTGCTGTACTTCATTTTCTGTTAGTACAAACCAAATAACTGAATATTAAGAGTCATTTGAGGTCATAATTAAAGTTCTTTGACATCTGCCTTTTTTCCATTAGTCACGACTACCAGATGTCCATGTCATGGGAATTGAAAATTATTAGTCTAATCATGTTTTTAATAAAAAGTAGCAGAAACTTGTCTATTTTAAAGTCACTGGGCATAGGCTTGCCAGGCTAAAAGAGCTTTCAGCATCGCTTCCCTTTATTTTGATATCTGTCTCATGTTTTTATGTTATTGTTTGCTTTATTGGTGCAGTACTCTGTTGTTCCATCCTGGGCATTGTTCAGCCAGTTCGAACCCATTGACATTGAATGACCTGAGTTTTGTGTTCATTTTTGTTAAACTGATACATTATATATCAGTTTAACAATTTTATATATACACATAATTTATATATTTTTATATATATAAACTGCCTGTATTTCAGTCCACTGTGGCTACAGTGCTGTTCTGTTACCTGTATATTCATCAGTTTTATTTTATAGAGCAACTACAGTAAGAGCACTGTTGGTTTAGATTGTCTTTATTTCTGCTCTCGTGTTCTTGCTGTATTGATTTGACTTTTTATGCATTGCTTTCCTCCTACCACATTAGCACCCATTCACCAGCTTAATGATCATGACACTACAGAGTACAGTATATTGGCTTGTTAAACCATTTCCATCATATTAATTTCTACTTATATGTAGTACTGACCTATTTTTACCGTGCCACTTCCAAAATTGTCTTTGTTTACCCAGTGCTGGCTGTCCTCTGTTGCTATAAGCATCCCTAGTTTTCTGTAGCTCTATTTTTAATAGCTTTTTTGTTTTGTTTTGTTTTGTTTTTTCCCATTCTCTCACATGCTTCAGATTCCTTTTTCAACCTTTTTTTTTTCCCCCTGCACTTTTACTATTCTTTAAAACTAATGAAGATGCTTAATATTGTGTGCCAGTCTGTTTAAATACACAAGTTCAGTTTTCCATATTTTTCTTTGTCCTTATACTTGGAATTATTAGTATCTTGAGCCAAGACCTTTGGGCTTTTATTCTTAAAACTTTTCTAATTCCTCCTTTGTCTCCATGCGGCTGCACATTCTCATCTATGCTGTGCATTGCATTTTGTCATTAGAGTATGCCACTGTTTGTTTGGTCCTGGGGACAATGGGGGGCAAGTATGGAGAGCTCTGAAGGGCATCTGGTTTTCAGCTGTGGGAAGGAAAAGGGGAAAAAGGGGAGGCTTCAAAGGGAGATGGAGCAGGGGAAAAGCTTGGACTACCTCTCTGCTCTCGGGCACAGAAAGTGACTGCAGGAGGACTGAGGATGCTGCACAGTGCCTGGAACCACATTTTGTGCTGAACATTTGGTGGCAGCAGGAACTAAATTGCTTGTAACTTTCTTTGGAAACAGTGTCTTCAGTGCTGCTGACTGGGATATGAAGAGGGGATTTTATGGACAGAGTTTGAGACATGCTCCACACTTTCATAGCAACATGTTTGTCGTTAATATGTTGGGGGCTTTTTTCCCTTGTTTTTATTTCTCCCTCAGCCTTTTCTGTTTGTCAGTCAGAAATCACAGCCACGCTTAAATGGTGAAAAGCAGAACTTTGATCAGTATAGAGAGCTTGTATTGATTTGGAGATAGGATTTTCCTCATATATTTCCAAGGAAATTCTTTGCCTGTATTGGGCCACAAGTGTGTTCTGACTCAAGGCTGCAATTATTTAACACTTTTTATGGCCTGACAGGTTCACTTCACCAGGAGGCAATGCAGTTTAATTCTGGTATTATAATATCTTGCTTTTCCAAGCCAAGTTAGAGGCACAACTGAGTAGGGCAAAACCTAGTCTGTGATTTTAGGGATAGTCTGCCTGACAGTGTGGAAATTCGGGATGTGCTCAAGGTACTAAGTTTCTACTTCATGATGTGAAAAGGAAATATGGGTTGCTGAATTTTAATTTTTTTTTCCTAATTCACAAAAATGCAAATTAGTAAATCTAATAAGTAAGGTTTTAAGTTTACTTTGGCCATGAAACAAACTTTTCTGAAATATGAAATGAAAAGTGACATCACACTCATCACTATCCTGTTTTAAATTTAAACTACCCTGCCTTGCATAATCAATTACTTACAGAAAATTGTAAAGCCCTTAAAATTCTGAAATGGTTTCTGGCATTTAATTATATAAGATTTTTGACCTGGCTAGGCAGATAATGTTAACACAGCTTTAATACTAAACAAGACTGAACATGTGTGTGCTTGACTTTTATTAAACTCCTACTGAAGAAACAGATTAATTGGAGGCTGATTCATTGGTGAACAGGCGTTAAAGACAGAAGGACCTTCTCACATTTTGTTCTGTTACCCAGGCTTATGCCATCTCAGGTTGGCAAGGAGATCCCAACTGTAGTGTTTTGAAATGTAACTGAAAGAAATTTTAGAATAACAGGTGCAAAAAAAAAAAAAAAAAAAAAAGAGAAAAAGAAAAACCAAAAAATCCCCCACCAACCCCTCTACACACAAGAAAAAAAAAAGAAAAGAAAAGTGAGTCATTTTCAAAATGCTGCTCTGATTCCTTTCTATTCTCTTGTGCCAAATGACCACCTGACACCTCTCTGACACAGGTATTGCCCAGATAGGTTTTCATTAGTGATGTTAAAAGTGTAAATGGGATCATGGGAGCCAGCAGCTGTCGTGATGATTTCCTACATGATTATTACTTCTCCCCCGCCTTAGAACAATTTTTAAGAAGATGTGTACAAGCTGTGATTAAACCACTTCAGCTTAAGCTCAAAGTAAATTGAAAAAGTCCTTCTTAAAGCTCTCATTTAACAGTGCTTTACATCCATCTGTAAAATCAAAGCTTTGCTTGCGAACACCCTCAGAATAGCCCACTTTCCACAAGGTAGCAGAGGTTAAAAATAAAATAGCAAGAAATCCGTGGCAAAGCACATGTGAGATTAACGGGGTGAAAGTACTGGAGTGGAGAGCTGTTTTCTTCTGTCTGAGCTCCTCGTTCTGTCGCACAACCCCCAGTCTGGAAATCTTAACACTGACACTTTTGTACAGATCGGTTTGTTAGCGATTTCAGATTTTAATTCAGCACCCTCGCTTGATTATTACTGACATTTCTTTTCTGTAATACCGGGAGAGAGAGAGAGGGAGAGAGAACGTGTATAAACAGATTTTTTTGCATGAGCTAGGTACTGCGCAATTTCGATACCGGCTCCCGAAACTCGAGAGAAATGTGTTTGCTCTCAAGGTGTATTTCTGGGATTAAAAAAAAAAAGAAAAAAAGAAAGAAAGAAAGAAAGAAAAAAAAAAGGATAAAAAAGAAGGGAGATTGTGATCTGGGAGGTTCAGCTGTGCTCCTCGGTAGCTCCAGGTGGAATGCTGCCGATTTCTGGGTGTTTGTGGGAAGCGGGAGACTCTCCTGGCTTTATTTGGTTCTTGTGTGAAAGTGGGAGAAATGAAAGTATTTTGACAATTACCCATTGAGCTTTTCACTTCATTCAAATCTGCAGCGCAGCGCTGAAGTTGGTGAGTGGGTGTGCAAGGGAGAAGCAGAAAAACAAAAACACGTACTATAAAAGCAGGCTGAAATCCTGCACAGTTCCCTACAAATTCACATCTCTGCACTTAGTAAAGTCCTTCATTTTAAAACCATCTATTCCTCTGTCTTCATTACTCCTGAACATTAAAGATACTGGTAAAAAATTAACCTCTGATGTAAATCACTTGGATTTAAATGCATTATGCAGCTCAATTTATGAAATGGCTTGGTGTGTTATGTTTTATAAATGTTTATTTTCCCCCTTACAATCTAAAATTGTAGAAACTAAATAGCAGAATGAAATTGTGAGCTCAATTCCATTCTCTTACAGGTTTATATGTACACTTATCCTCATCGATGTGCAGCAATAGCAAAAAAATATTTGGGGAAATTTTTTATTACAGTTTTTTCCAGGATTAAGGGAGAAATACCCTTTTTTATGTTTTAGTTATTAGTTCATTATATCTGGCATTCTACAGGTAAAAACATGAAAAACCTAAATTGAAAGCTTAAAAAAATACTAAAAGGAATGTGCTTAAAACAAAGTTCTTATCTAATGATGTAGCTCAGCATATTCTCTGACTTTCTAAATATAATTTATTAACTGATTTTTCAGCTGTACATTTTAAGTCCCTGAGCTGTATTTTGAAAATTTAATATAACAATACAACACATGTACAGGCAGTTTAAAAAAGGTATCTCCATGGCTATATATCATAATAAACTTTCTTAATATTTGCACTGCAACAGCTGATTTCTGATTTTTTTTTCTAGTGCAGTAGAACTAAAGCACAATAGCTAAAAGGTGAACTTCTTTGTATTTCAACATTCCCAGCCTGGTAAAACGGTTCTGCTTGCTACATGATGTTATAAATATCAAGATTAGTTTCTTCTAAAATTACCAGTGCCAGCTGCATTCAGTTTCCCATGTTCTATAGCATTTTGTTACTAATGTTCTCAGTTTAGTGCAAGGGGTTTAAAAATCAAATTACTCACAAAAATTTCCAATATTAAAAATCTGTTTATATGTTTCCCATGTATTTTATATATTGTACATAAATCCATTTGCCTTGCTGAGTCAAATACTCCCACTAATATCACTGTTCTCCCTGCCTTTTAGCCCAGTATGCTCCCATATCAACAATAACCATTTTAATTTCTTCCCTGATGCCCAGGACCTACAATTTGGATAACTGACAAGCATTAAATTATCTGTAGCTGTGGCAAGTCTGTGTGTGCCTATAGATTTTTCAGATATGGAGGCATAAATATACACCTATAGCCTGTTTAAAAAAAAAAATCTACTGCACTGTATTTTGAATGCAGTGGTGCAGCATATATATCATGCACATTTTAAAGGATTTAATTGAATCATGAGCTGTATTAGTACTGCAGCAAAAAGCAGCAATTTCTGCCATCCTTAAGTCTATACACAATCTTGCTTTTGAACCTGTGTGTATTTAAGTTCTTCAGCTGACATAATTTCAGTCTGGGAATCTGACATACGGCCACTAAACCAGGATTAATTGAGCACTTCTGTGCAGTACAAAACATTCTTTATATATTGACAAATATTTCTAAAAAATGGATTGGTATTTTTGCTGTTAATTGTTTCATTACTGACCTTTACCTCTGTAGACATATGCAGTTTTCGTTTTTTTGGGAGAGACTTTCAAAATATTTTTTTTTTAAGTGTCCAATGCTCAGTGCTAGCAGTGACATTTTTACAGTCTATTCAGAAGCATATATTTCACTCTTTTGTATCTCATTTCTTTCTATTTATTTAAAACAACTTAGCATGGAAAATCTTGCAGATTTAAGTGACAGTGATGATGTACAATATGCATAAAATGAGCCTGTCCCTACCCGTGGTGTGTATTGCTAGGGACTCCATTGCAATATTTACAGTTAAACTAAACTTTTTCAAATGAAGCAAAATTGCATTTGTTTTGCAGATTTGCTCATCATTAAATGTGAAACATTTCACATTTGTCTTTTTGAGTAATTGGCTTTTTAAAATGATAAGGTGCTCTGAACACTTGTTATGTGGATAGGTCTGACGTTGTATCCCAGAAATCCATATGCCATACAGACAGAACAGAAGAAAGATATTCACAAGCATGTCACAGATTGGACTGAAGCAAGCCAAAAACCAAAGTGCCATGGCATTAACAATAGCACCAGATTTACTGTCACGATTGCAATCTGTGCTGTATCATAGACAGAAGGAGAACTTTTGATAGGTAACACCTCAGTGTTTTTTAAATCTTTTTGGCAAATTATCATTTTCATTATATTTTTGCCTGCCATATAATATTATTATAATGGTATTAAGTCACTCAGACACGCACACACATGCACACGCACAAAGTTTATTAGCCCTCAACAAAAGGGCTGATTTACCTCCTGGGCTAACTGTTCCTCAACAAAAAGGAAGGTATTTTATTAAAAAAATAACACATGTTTTAGGGCGAATCATCCGCAAAACTAGCAAGGATATTTCCAATAGGCATTAAGTTAATAAAAGCTTAGTTAATAAAGTCTTAGTTAATAAAATCTTAGCTAACATACTTAATAAAGGTACAGAGAAAAAACCATGTGTACCAAAGTAAAGCTCGACAGCCCAGAAGTTTCCAAAGTTTGAAGGCAGAAAAGAAGCAGGGTTAGGGGTAAATATTTTTTTCCTGGGGTTCAATCCCAACTGACTGCATTTTCCCACTGCAAGCATGTAGATGTTTCTTTTTGACCATAAACCCGTACATTTTCTTCTCGTGTAAAAAAAAAGCTGCATAAAGCAGATTTGGCAATACCATAATTCATGTTGAGCTCTGGTAAGTGCTGAAAAAGATTTACAAACTCACAGCTTGACACTGAGCCCACATGTTGGGTAGAGTAGAGAAAAAGCTCTAGAAATACTACATAGAGCTTCCTGGCAGCAAACAGAGAAACATCAGTCAATTGTTTTTCTGAATTGAAAGCCACCTTGGGACCTTGTTGAAAATAACGTCTCTGCCTATCTTTTCTGCAGTTTAAATTACCTGGCTGGGGGAGCTGTCCTGGAGCCATTCACAATAGGCTGTTTAGTGAAAGAAAAACACTGAAATTCTCACTTTATATGAATTATAGATTTGAAACACAGTTCACGTAGGAAATGAGAATCGCGAGCGCGCAGGCAAGCCTACCTAAACACGAACCCGGAGTATTGCAACCTCCTTTGCACTGGAAAATGCTCTTTTTTGAGCATCCTCTTTCCATCACAGATATCGCCCCTGTCTGAAACCATTGGAACTAGTTGCGTGAGAAACGGTTGCTTGCATAATTTAGCTCTCTACGTTGTTGCACTTAAAACTATATTGGCAGCGCAGTTGAGGCTTGATATTCTCTGAAACGTTTCAAAGTTTACAGTGGTGCTGCTGCTGTGTTTTGCATTCACTCCCACAAAATACCGTGTTGCCACAAAATGTTGTGGGAGCTTCATTTAAATACCATGAGCTGTGCACACTTGCCTGGAGCCTGGGGGAAAATCAGAAATTACTTCAAATTTTGGTTGAAAGCAGCAGTGGTAAATTTTTCGAGACTTTCTTTTTTTTTTTTTTTTTTTTTTTTTCTCTCCCAGTTTCCAAAGGTTTGGCTGGTTTAGGCTCACTCCAGCTTCAGTGGAGCATCTACATGTATCTCCAGTCTCCGCTCATGATGATGGAGACGTCACTGAAGATAAATCAATATTAGCAACAGCTCAGTTCCCACTTTCCTGGACTTTTCTTGCAACTCAAGAACTGCAGAGTGGTTTGTGTAGGCAGCAAACACATGTGAAGGGGTTAAAGAAATGACGAGTGGGTGAATCCCTTTTTTTAATCTTGTCATGAGTGACAGCACAGTGGTTTTACCTTCTTCTCCCCCCGAGGTGTGAAGGGATGTGAAGGTATTTTATATTTGCTCCCAGACCTGGGATTGTTGCTATTTACCACTTTAGGAAGCACAAGGTGTGATATTCCTTGAATAAACCTAATTGCAAATTTCCCTACCTGCTCACAGAGCTTTATTATCTCTCGGATCTTCAGCACCAGACTCAATAATTTGTTTGAACAAGTTTTCCATCTAATCATTAGCACGCTTAAAGCCTATAATGAGCTCTGTATCCATGCAAATGCACCTTTTTAACTGCTTGTGTAGATTTAAGGGCATTGTTTCCTTGTAAAATGGAAATCAGAGCGGTTCCTTACACAAATGTCGCAGTCCTTAATAAGGGATGGATCAGCAGCAACTTTCTAAGCTAATTTAAAGTACCCATCTCTTTACATATTTTATTTGGGATATTTTTAAAAACAAATAACATTTTTAAACCTGTATCAAATCAAATGCCTCATATTTTCCTCAACTCCTCTTATCTTAACATAGCCAGTGGATTAACAGTTTCAATTCAGAAATGAAAGGCATTTATGAACAGATTTTTTTCAACTTTATCAGCTGCTGCTCAACTCCCATTGTATTGATATAATGGTACTTCAAGATAGATAAATAAATTTATGACTTTCACAATTTAAATAATGAGAAAGGCAATCAGATTTAAATGGGGACCATTCACGCCCCACATGACAGCTCAGAGGACTCTAGCAGAAGAGTAACCAGCTCAGTGAAAAATCAGAAACTGTGATTGCTGTTTAACACTGCAGCTTTTCACAGTAGCTCAGCACAAAGACATTTAGCACAGGTGTTTCTGTAAGTCTGATACATTGGGAAAATTCACAAGGTTCTCCGGCTCTCTTGCTCCGTGTCGGCTGTGAAGTTGGGTCCTGAGATGCAGCAAACGGGTTTCTAGTAGGAAATAGAGCATGGAGGCAAATGAGCAAGTTCAAACATAGGATCTGATCTAGATTCATTGGCTTGGTTGCTAATTTTTGTAACGCATGACAGTAGTGAGGTGAATGACCTGTCATCGAGCAAAGGCAGCGAGAACCGGGAATGAGTTATCGTTCGAGTTAAGCGTGAAACTGAGATCCTGTTTCCTCCCGTTGATAAAAGCAGCTTTCCAAATAACATGGATATCAGTTCTTTGTTAAGTGAGGGGTTTGATAAATATTCACCTATTTTAGTATTTCTCACTACTTTGTTTAGCCATGGTGCGTTTCTGTGCTTTCAGCCTGTGGGTTTGCATTTCAATAAGAGATGAAACGGTATAATTGAATTTCTCAACACCTAAAAACTCTCAGCATTTTTTTTTTCTTCTTTTATTTCTCAAGTTCTGGCAGTATCTAATTTATGGCTTAATTCTTCGGAAGGTCATTCTCTAAGTGAGTGACTTCTAGTTAATCTCAGACATTATGAGCTTGGCTGATAGAGAATCAGTTCATCTGTTCTCAGAAAGAAAAAAGTGAGTTGTGGGGATTGTTGGCAGTAAGAGTTTAGCTGAAAGCTAGGTACAATTTCTTACCAAGTTATTATTTTGCCCTCATTATTTTCAAGGTGATCTGACTGTGTTTTCACCAATATAGCCAAAGCTGAAAAAAACCCCTCATATTTCTCTCCTGGTACTGTGTTCTCCAAGTAGGTATATAAGGTTACTAGTGTGGGTTTGCTCCTAATAATGAAGAAACCAATAGGTGGTGGGGTTTTTTGTAATTATTTTTTGGTTTTTCCCCCCTCTAATTCCTTGATGAGGTATTGTCTCCTCTCAGTTGGGCTGGAAGGTGCAGTTTTCTTTTGCCGTTAGGCTTACAAATGGCAGCTAACTTTGTTGCTTGTGGTTCTGCTGTTAATTTACATGCAGCTCTTACTGACTGTCACTAACATATCTTTTGTTCCCTGAAATATTCACTCTGTGAATAAATATAACTTTTCTGCTATTTTTCGCTCGGGCTGATTTGCTCATTTCACTCTTGTGGCTGCAAACAGCTCAAGCACTCAGATTCTTCACGTTGCCTATTGCTTAATGAAGTACCTTGCTGAATCAGGGCTACCGTGTTCCAGCAGATGAAAGGGAAGCACATAAGAAGCTCTGCTGCCAGGTTCTGCTTTGAATGTTTTCCTTTTAATCAATTTTTAGACTTATTAGCATAGCGGATCATGGTTTTTGCGAAACAAATAAAAGCTTCTAGTCTGATTCTTGAAAGTGCTGGGAAATGTTAATGTAATTGGTTCTGTATATAGTTCAAACTCACAAGTCTCTGCTCATAGACTCGAGTAATGGAGTCAGCTCTCCCAGCTCTGGTTTAATGAGTTAGCACCCCAAATCACTGGGAAGTAGCTCGTGGGTTTCCTTTGTCAGAACTAAGAATCTGATTGCACTCTTAATTATCTTAGTGGCAGCAGGACAGTGCAAGGGTTAGGTCATGGATTATAAGACAGGGAAACATAGCACTTGTAGAAACTCAGGTGTAAAACTCCAATTTCCTTAAGACTTTCTCTTTTGCCTCACGGTTTAATGCCCATATTACTGGCTGGGTGTTGCTTTTGAGTTGTCATGTGCCGCTGAGTTTGGGGACAGTGATAATGCATCCAGAATTTCTGACAACTTGGTGAGGAGGGCAAGGAAGACGTGGGTCAGTAGTCTGTGGGGAGATGTACTGGTTATGGCCCTTCTGGGTCTGCAGTTTGGGTTGCTGGATAACCACGAGTCTCTCGCCACATCATCCACGGTGGTCAAATTAATGTGTAAAGGTGACACCTTTGGACGAGGAGGCCATAATGAGTTTTAAACCACTCCATTTCCTTGCCATGTGTACTGTGCATTTATTAATGACAAGTCGTGGAACAAAAATAATGGTGTTGAAGGGATTCAGATAAATATGGCCTTATGATTATGGCATGGAGGAGCTGAACCCAGCCATTCCTGGTCTCGACAATTTTGTGTATTTTTGGATTCTTTTATATTTACATCCCAAAGTTCCTGAATGAGCTGTCACCCCAAACCTGTATTCTCCTCAACTGCATCATCCCAAAGGTTGCAATAGAAAAGAATATCAGTCTTTCAGATACAGCGTATTTAGAAAAGAGGGGCAGAGTCTGCCAAATTCCCCAAATCCACTTCCCAATTCCCCTCAAGGATAGCAGGAAATTACTTGTTATCAGTGGGTAATTCAGCCACAAATGTTATTGATTCCTCAATCTTTACAGCCTTGATGACCAAATATTTTGCAATCATTCTCTCTATTTAAAACTAGAAGATGTAATTTTTATTTTGGAAAAGTGGAGCTTTTCAGATTTTCTGCATGCCACATCACATTGTGATGTGCCCCTCCAGATTGTCCAGTGTGATAGCCAGAAGCTTGACTGACAGATGTCAAAGTGTAAATCATGTTCTAATACATGAGAAATGCCTACTTGATTGAAAAAAATCCAATACTTGCAAAAAAACTGTAGGTATTTTTAAAATAACTTATTGCTTTTAGTATTTGGTGTTTGGTATACCCCAGTGCACAGCAGAAACTCAGACCTAGAGAGGAGGTATGACTTTCTTGTAGTTTTTTCCTAATTTCACTGTGTTTCTTAAAATCACAGAATTGATCCAAGTTGGTTCTCTTTCTTGTAAGCCACATAATCAAATGTTTCTCTAGTTTTTTACCCAATGACCTCTGGCTGAACAAAATCAGTTATTGTAAGAAATTCACTGAGTTCTGAACTATATTCCCCCTTCCTGGAAAAGCTCCCCTTAGACACCTATTGTGAAGAGATATTTAATATTTTGGTTATGTGATATTTTTAAATAACGTTTTGAGTAACCTGCTGTCATTACTACAGTACTGTGTAGAGCAGCTGATAAATTTAAAGGTCAGTGCAGTTCCAGTGCTGTCAGTGCAGTTCCAGAATGTCTAAATAAAAAATCCAAGGACCCTCCAATGCTTGAAAACTGGTGTGAGAGTATCACAACTATTTGGAGACATAAAAAGATACTTTCTTTCAGAATACAAGAATATCTAATTTTAAAAATTTGAGGATATTATGGTTGTAATTAAACCGTCTCCATACTATATGTATTGTGATGCTGCTTATTACTTAATATTACAACATTCCCAGATGGAATAAATATCAGAACTGGTAAGACAGGTCCATAGTCTACTAGTCTTTTGGGAACTCCACTGATACCCCATCCCTGGAGGTGCTCAAGGCCAGGTTGGATGGAGCTCTGAGTAACCTGCTCAGGTGTCCCTGGTCATAGCAGGGGGTTTGGAACAAAATGATTCTAATCTTCCTTCAAACCCAGACCATTCAAGGATTTTGTGTTCTGAAATATCCATATACTTCTGTACTCAGTAAAGACCTGTATTACCCATAAAAGCTTTCTAACTAGGTTGTGACTCCTCAGAAACTAAAATTGAGTTAGGTTACAAAATTCATCCATCTTTGTCCTAAATCTCATCAGCATTATTTTTATTAAAGCACTAAATATCTTTTTTTAAATAGAAATATTTTCAGTTGTTGTAGTTGGAATTGTTTGTTTTCTTGAATGGATGAAACAGCCTTATTCAAAACATTTTTCATCCTGCTTAGCTTTTCCTGCTACTTACACACAAATAAAGATGGAAAGAGGCAAACCCGAGGTGCTCTGCATTGTTTGCTCCCTGCATGCAAGGGGAGATAATAACCAGTATATTTTCCTCCCTGCACCACTCAGGAACCTGACACAGCTGACGGAGTGTGTGCACAGATCATGGACCAACTTTGATGTTGTACATTGTTATTAGACAATAGCTGGCATGGCCTTGTCACAGCAGGATATTGCACTTACCCTTCAGCAGACCTGTTTTTATAGAAAGGGACCTCCTGCCTTCTTGCCTCAGGCCACAAAACCCTCTACTGTGGAAGAAGGTGTTTTGGATCTCCAGCAGTAGGAGGAATCTTGTGTTTCTGCATTGCCTTTTGGCAAGTTTGTAAAATTTCATATGCAGCTATTTTGGAAAATGACCGCATGTTCTACATGCTCAGTACACAGGTTCTGAGTCACCAGGAAAAAAAAAAAAAAAAAAGAAAAGAAAGAGGGAAAAGAAACTATCATAATGAAAAGAAAATGGTAAATAAACAATGAAAATCCCATTCAGTATTGCTGTTTCATCTCTAAGAGATGCTTTATTCAGCAGCAGGTAGCAATCCCCACAAGAAACATCTGCTATCAGAGGATTTGCAGGTACACTTTTGTTCACTGCTCACTGAATTTGTGGGGGTATTATAATTCAGCAGGTTTCTGCTTTTCACACAAACCAGGATTAGTGTTGACTTGGGCTGGAGGGCATTCAAGCTGCTGTTCTTCTTTTAGCTATATTTCTCTGTAAACATCTAATTGTTTCAAGAAGTGATGTACAGTATGCAGAAAACCTGAATTCAATGCAAATAAGCCTGTGCAGCTCTAAACTTAACAGGTGTTCTCATTAGTGTAAGTAGACAAGGAACGATTCTTGAAAGTTTGATAAACACATAATCACGGCCAAATACGTTACTATAAGTATAAAGACACTTATAGCAGCATCTCTTTTTCCTTATTGTGCAATCTCAGCATTCATTAATAGGAGACATGCGCCAGTAAATGAAATACTAAGATCCAGTACTGGCTTCTTCCTGCAAATAATGTAGCTGTGAAATGCTCTGCTACTGATGAATAAATTTTTGGCTAAAATAAGAGTCAACAAAATGAAATCTTTACACCCAGCACATATATATTTTAAATATATATCTTCGCCTGTACTGAAAGCAGAGCATTCATTCTCCCTTTGATATTTTTGTTTGCTACAAGGACTTATCACGTTGAGTCTCACTCACATATATCATAAAGTGTTATAACATGCATATAAAATTGGACAGGAGAACCATTCATCACTAGGTATTGTCCAGCTGGTAAAGCGAAGAAAGACAGGACTTCTCTGAGAAACCATTGCCAATATCTCTGTGTGTGGCTGTGTAATATATGGCTTCAGATTGCAAAGGCAATAACGGTAAAATATTACCCCAAGGAGAAAAGTGCCTTGCAGTAGGTATTCATGCACTGCCTTCAGTCTTCATCCGTGGACAAAATGTGCAATTGTCTATTCCCTGACTTCCCACTATGCACAGACACAACTGAATTGTGTCTTAATTATTATCTCTGGCTTTTACCAGTTGTGAGGGTACTTCTTTCTCACTCCCCCAGTCTGGTAGCTCCCATCTCCTCTGACTTTGGCTCAAGGGCTGTCAGAATTGCATCCCTCCTGCTCCATGGAGAGGGCAGCATGTCCGTGGGGCTGGAGCAGAGGGCAGCACGGGCAGGGGGGACACGGCAGGCTGCTCACAAGTGGCTGCCGTCCAGGAGGGTCATCTGCTGCCTGTCTCACATTTCCCTTTTTGCTCTTTATCCTCTGAAGGAAACCCCTGTTTTTCAGAGTCTGATCCCTGTATTCCAACTGTCTCTCACAGGGCGAATTACCAGTGCAGCGGATCAGCAGGAAATACTTCCCAGGAAGTTCCCTGGATGTTTAGGAGGGATTATTTGCTCCTTCTTACCTTTCCCTTTGCTCAAACTTCATGTGCTTTCTTCTCACACTCCTCCAAGGCAGCAAAAAAACAGACCTGGACTGGTGGGTAGAGAAATGGCAAGTTGTTCCTTGAAATCAGTGACAGCATCCCAGTATTCCTGGGCCATTCCTTCCCTCCAGAGAAGCTCTTGGAGTCCAAGCTCCACTTCCAATCCAAGAAGGAATTTTGGTCTCTGAGGGCTTAATAAGCTTCAATTGTGACCTCTTCTTGGTTCAATATTTCCCTTACAAGTGATAAAAATCAGTTCTTCTGCATCTGAGATTTGTCATGGCCGGGAAGGAAAGGAAAAGTTTTATCTCACAATGCAGAGAGAAGATTCTTGCCTAGGTAGTATTGGTGCAATTTTTCAGGGGAAACTGGCAAATAATATGAGTTTATGGCACAGAAGAAGGGAAACTTTAGGTTCAAATTATTTTCCTTCTTAACCATCAGAGAGTTCACTATTTTACTGCTGAATTACATTGAAGGATTCAATCCCAGGAATTTAGCATGAAAAAAAATTATTTCGTCTCTACTGGTACAATATAATTTTGTTTCAAATTTTTTTGTTTCTTACATATTTGACCCCCAAATCTGAGACAGCTCAATCCATTTTGGAGCCATTGATGTGTATATTGTCAGCATCAGTTTATTTTCACTAAGAAGTACCTCACTGTATGTGAGGAGGTTGCATTGATATGACGACCCCACAAAGGTTGCCAGAGAGTGGATGTGCAAAACAGTGACACCACAAGGCAACACAGCTTAGGACATAACCTATAAACATCTGGCAGTATTCAGTCTTACAAATTATATTATTGCAGAAGTTGTGAAAACACAGGCTCTGTTTGTTGCTTCTTTGCAATCCTTGGTTTTCACAGTCATTTTTACAGAATCAGAAAAAAACGGGGTAATTAAAACATAAGGTTCAACATCTTTAGATATGTAGAACATTTTCTGTTGCCTAAAACAAATATTCCCAAAGAAAGTATAAAACATTTTTCTGACTTGCAAAGTTTTTGCAGTCTATCATTTAAATTACTTAAATAAAGGGAGCTTTACTGCTCCCAAAAGCTGAGAATATAACACCCGCCATGCATATTAGCTTGATCTTTTTGACAGACCAGAAAAGTGTTTGTGTGTGCCAATTAAAACAAAAATGGATCCCTAGTGGCTTGTTCCTCACACAACTTCTGAAGACTGCTATCATTGTATGCTGGGGTAACCCTGGATAAGGCGGCTCTCCAAAGTAAACAAACTTTTCAAAACTTTCATGACAGATGGGGGTTACAAATGCATTTTAATAAGAGAGTTGCCAAAGCAACTTTTTTGCAATCAGCATATATTTACTTAACATCTAGCAACATTGGGAACACAAGGCAGATACTTTCTCACCAAATTTTTTAACAAATATCATTTTTTTTGAAAGATTGGTTGAAGACCTTTTCTCTCAAGCTGATATTTCCCCATCACTTCAATGTTAACTTTGCTCGACATCCAAAGGATTGCGAGATGGGTGAAGCCAGACTGTAGTATGAGACAGACAATCTGCTTGATAATGAAATTTCTTTGGTAGTCATAAACATCTTAGAGTCCTTTAAAGTAATCTAACTATCAGCATAACCATGACTACCTCTGTTTGATAGGCTGGCTCATGGAATGGATACGTGATGCTGCAGGAATATAATGCAGCTCAAGACTGAGCCTTTTGTTTTCTTTTGTTTCCATTTTTTAAATATTAGACTCAGCTCACTCTGGTACAGCACAGAGAAATATTTTATTTATCCTCTCGGCTGCTCACTCATTCAGCATAAACATGGCCAAGAGACTGGATTATCTGTGAGAAAGAATTTAAGAACAACTTCCAGAAATGCAGTTAGACTTTTGACGTGTTTTTAAAAACTTGCATGGCTCTGTCCCAGTTTAATTCAAATCCAGCTAATTAAACCACTAAGGAGCATAGTGTCTCCCAACTTTAATTAATTTTATTTCTACTGGGGGTGTGGACACAGGTGTATCCAGGGTTTATTTTTTTATTCTCAAGTTTTATTATATTGTAATGATTTTTAAATGAATATTTAGTGACAGAAAATTCCCAATATCCTTTCTCTCTCTTTTTTTTTTTTTTCTTTTTTTTTTTCTTTTTTTTTCCTTTCTTCTTGACTCTTTTCACAAATTCCCTGGCCCAGCCCTGGATGATACCATGCAGATGACAAATTGGGTGTCCTGCGTTGCCTGGATAGATCTCTTAGGAAAGCAGAGAGAAAAATCCAGATTTCTCTTCATTATGGGGAATCAGGTTGATTAACATGATCAGAAAAATCCCACCACTTTGTGAGAGAGCAAGGTGAGATGAAGGGAGCAGTGGGAAGGGAGAAGAGTGTTAACTTTGGAGCTAGAAATGCTCCAGCAACTCACATTTCCTTTTTTTTTCCTACACATATCAAGGGCAGCAATCCCAATGCACAGTGCAACAAGAGGAACACATTTTATTGAATTTCTGCACGCAGAGGTATCTGTCAATCCAAGTTTAAATCACTTAGTGTTCACCACAAGCTGTGTGAGTCCCAGGTGGCATAAAAATTTCGGTTTTCTGCACTGAATCTTGCACTGGATTAGCAACTGCTGAAGTTTCCACGGTCCAAAAGCATCCAATAATCCCACACTGAACCATTGGAGTCGGTTTTATGAAGCTTCACCTCAATAGTCCAGCAGCTTTTCTGGATATCCCAGGTTCAGGGGGAGTTGAACATACGCTTTTTTCAGCATTTGGCTGAATTAAGAACTGTGACATGGTTTTTTTGTGTTCATACATGAACTTCCATGCTCATACATTTTCTTCTTGTGTTCACCCACGCACTTCCTAGGCTGTGCACTCTGCTTTCTTTTCCTTGTTGCACGGTACACACTAAATTTTTTTTTGCTGCATTTCTCCTTCCCCACAGAATCCTTCACTTCCTGTATTAAGGTTTGTTTTTTGGCATTGTCTGAAAATCCTTAATCGCTGCAAATAATAGTTGTGGCCACCAGAGATGCATAAGTACACTTTGAAGTGGGTGAATCAATAAGGCGGGTTTGGATTTTTGTTTTGCTGTGTGAATTTCTCACCCTTTCTCATATCTCCATAGAGTGTCTATCAGTAGGATTGCTGAAATTGCCTCCATCGCTGTTCTGCAGCTAAAATAAAAGCAAGGACATCTGTGGAAGTGTATACTGGTAAAGAACTAGAGGGTTACCAGGAAGGAGATGTTTTTCACAGTGGTGACATAGTCCCCAGACCAAACTTTGCAGGAAAACCTCGGACAGAAGACCCTGATCTTCTTCCACAGCTCTTTAACCTCCTATTTTCCATTGGCATGGATATACTGCAGAAGGAAAGTCTGTGAGACAAGCTCTGAAGAGTGATCTGTAAGGGTCTGGAAGTCCTGGCACAGCAGTATATCCCAAAGCACAACCTAGCACAGGAAAAATACATAATTAGTAAAATTTTTAAAAACTGTTGATCCTGGGTAGCCTCCAGGGTATATTTGTATATTATAAAATGGTAACAGTACTAATTAGATGACAGTGTTCTGTATTTTGTGGAGCTCAAAGGGTGCATTTCTGTCTAATAACATAGGATCTTGTTGAACACCACCTCGGTGCATCATTTCGGTGACATGCAAAAGAAGCTCTACCCTCCATTTGCAGCTTTATGAGGTGACAAGAGAAACCTTTAATAAGCCACAAATAAAATATCAGGAAGTGTTTCACACCTGCCTCCCTCCCCACTTCCCACACTGTGTTGGCAGCCCAGCAGTGCACTGAATTTAGCACGCATTTACCTGTGGTGAGCCAATATTTTCTGAGGATCAATGCTTTACAGCAGGGCTGTGCTACAGCCTGCTGCAAAGCTGCCATGTGAGTGGATGCAGCCTTTGAAGTCATTTTTTTTCCCCCTGGTGCTGCAGCAAGAAAGAGGGAATTCAGGCACCCTGGCTCTCCTATCCCCAACCTGAAGGGCATGGCAAACCAGAGGGTTAATGCCAGTTGTCAATCCCCGTGGCTGTTTATTGCTGACAGCAGCAGCAGCATTCTGCCTGGTAAGGTGGTGCTAATTCTAGACTGTAGCCTTTGCAAAAATGATGGCACAGAGAGAGGGATTTTGGGAGGTATTTGAATAAGTGAAGTACCTGGCACAATGGAGTCTGGCAGCTCTGGATAGAGTACTTCATTTTCTCTTTTTTTTTTCTCCCCCAGATTTTTCTTTCATTTGTTTCCCCGGCCCCTCTGTTTATTTCAGCAGTGCCTGACACAGGGACGGTGTGTTAACAGGCCTTAATATTGAACAATTTCTGCTTGTTGTTAGTTATACATCATTTAGGGCTGTGATCATAAATTGTTCAATCACAAGGTTTAGTCAAAATCAGCATTCTTTACTGATGTCTTTTCCCAAGGGTGTTGAAAATTTGATTGTTCAAAGTGCAAATATGGTTTAGCAATCCTTTCCAAGAGTCATTTATCAGAAATCCTAAGGAGGTAATATATAAAAGTGGGATAGAAAACCTGCACATTAAATGGGATTTACCAGCCAAAGCCTTTGGAACTGCTTGCCTGTGAATGACTGGAATGGAGCAGAACAAAGTCAATTACTGTCTGTAATTAAGGAGTGGATGCATTTAAACTGTAGAGAGCAGTAGCAGTCTTCTTGAAACTGTCTTGTTACTCTGAAGATTAGTCTGAGGAAAGAAAGAAAAGGACTTGAACTATATCTTACAGAAAGTATATTTTAAATGACTTCTCTTCCCTTCATTCTATGATCTGTTTTTACAGATTTGCTCATAAAACACTGATAATATATGATTATCAAAATAACACATTCAAGACAAAGAAACTTTCAACATGTATTTTGCTTTGGTCTTGTTAGCAATGGAGTATCTCTTTTGCATATCATACAGTGCAAATATTTATGCAGTGCTGAATACTTGTATTTTAATAAAGCCTGAATTTACTGAACGGAAGACTGAACTATGTTGTGTCCTTTTTAAGCCTTCAAAATACAGTAAATCTAATTACATATGTTGCTCTTACTTTGAAAATGTTATTCCATTTTATAATTTTAATAATGATTTGTTTATACTGGGAGAGAGGCATTAGATTGAGTTGTTGCCTGTGTTTAGTCTAATTCATATCTGCATGTATACATTAATAAATTGTGATATCACATCACACATTTTGAACCCAAACCTTGCCGTGCGAGCCGGGCACAGAACTGGAGGTCAGCTTTTCCTACTGCTCACCTTAAGCTGAGTTTGGGCTTTGTATTTCCTTTTTGGTGAAGGGAAGGACGAGTGTGCAAGCAGTGATTAACATCATGTCCATGGACTAATGAGGGAATTGAGATTTCCCCAATAAATCACTCTCCCAGGTGCTCGGGGAGCAGTGGGGTGACTGGAGTTGGGTGCAGAGGGGATGGGATGAACATCTGCAGCCAGGCAGCCCCGAGCCCACACCAGGGGACCATTCCCACATTCTCAGCAGCACTCCCACAGGATGTCTCCGCTGGAGCTGCACTGACGGGATTTTCCTTAATGCTGATGACTTTGGAAACCTTCCTTACAGGCATTTCCTCAATAAAGGGAGGGTTATAGGACAATTAATGTGACATTAGGCTGTTGTTTTTTGGTTTGGGTTTTCTTTTTTTCCTGGTATTTCAGTTTTAAGGAAGATGCTGGGAGTACCCAGGCTGGTGAGGATCTGCTGTTTCTTTTTTGCTTCATTTAAAACCCTCGACATGGGTGAGATGCAGGGAAACATTAGCACTTCATGTCGGTGTATTTACATAAATTAACTGTACCAGGCCTTAACAGCTTTGCTTTGCTTTTTCCCAAAGCTTGGTCAGAAAGAAACCCCTATTGTCCAGTATGCTCAGCCATTCCTCTAAAAATACCTGAGAAGGTTTTGGTGCTGAATAATCCCCATGTTCCAGTGGACATTCCAATATTCAGACTAAACCTGCATCCCCAATACAGCAAGACCCAAGTATTCCACTTCCACGCATGGATACCACCGAATTTTGCACAAGCAGCTTTTAACAACTGCAAAATAAGAACAAAACTTTGGTTCCAGAGCGGGCAGGAGCTGAGCTGATTTGAGGCATGGGCAGAACAAGCTCCTGCCCTTGCAAAACTTGCTGGTGATGTAGCCCTTGGTTGACTTGTCTGCAAACACAGAAAGATGTTGTGCCAAGATGATGCTCCATGGCCACATGCACCAGGAATCTGTGGAATAATCCTGGAACAAAGCACTGCACAGCTCTGGGTCTCAGTTTTGCCATCTGTGAAATGGTTGCTTCAACCTGTTGTGTGAAATACCTGGAGATTTCCTCTGGTCAAATATATATGTGTATGTATATGTATGTATGTAAAATTAACAAAAAAAAAAAAAAGTATCATTATTATCCCAGTAGTTTACAGAAGTTCAGACCAACAGCATATACATACATATTTCCACCAAATATTAGGTTAGACAGTGAAGCAGCATTATCAGGGGATTGAATATTCTTTTGATAAATATTCCCAGTGAGTGGGTCAAAAATGTAAATCGACTTCTATTCAGACAAACTGGGGATTTTTTTTTTCCATGATAAATGGGGCTCCTAATTATTCTGCTGCAGCCATCTTTGATGATAATTTCTTTTTTTTTTTTTTCCAAGTGAAAGAGTGACATTATTAATTTTACCAAAATATTTGGAAGTGGGCTGGGGAATCATAGGTAAATAATAAATGTGCAAATTCAAGAATGGAGGTGCCAGATACAAAAACCAATAGTAGCAATAATAGAAATGGAAACTGCAAATGACAGGAAATAATTTTCACGATGCACTCACTTCTTTTCAGGGTGCTTTGATTTCACTTGAACTGTGTCGTGTTACACCGAGTTTCCTGGCTTTTCCTTAACTTTTGTCACATGCCCATTATTTCTTCACTATTTGTGTTCTGTGGCTGCATTGCTGAGACAATATCTCGTTTGTTGTGACAGATTCAAAACAGTTTTCAGACAGAGGTTCAGAACTCCTCCGTAACTCTGCACTCCAGCAGGCAAAAAAAGGACAAGCATTTTGGAGGGGAATGGGAGGGAAAAGAGGGAAATCATCTGCCTGGTATGTGCTTTACTCACCTGTGTGTGCCCATGCCTTCCCCAGATCACGACAGTGTCAGGAAATGAGTTCCTCCTCCAGTCGGATATCGACTTTCTCATATTGGATTGGTTCCACGCTATCAAAAATGCAATTGACAGATTGGTATGTATTTGTTTTGGCTGTTACCTTTATTAATTAAGATGTAGCAATTTCAACTTCATTTGCTCAGGCATCTCTACAGGTTTTAGGCAGTCAGCAGCTAGCTAGACATTCCTTTCTCCGAAGGATATAAAAATATGTATGCAAATCTACTAAAAAATGTCAGATAAACAAGGTTGTTGCACAAAAATGTCATTTGATTCTTGCCTCGAAACGGAACGCTACATTTATTTCTCTGAAATAACAAGGACGCCGGCTTGCTGAGGGTTGTAAAAGCACACAAGCACTTAATAACTAATGAATTTTTGCATTTTCTGTTTATGCAGCCTACAGTATATAATCTTCAATAGAACTATTAATACATTTGAGCCTTTTATGAATTTTTGTATTACTTATTCACAAGAATAACACTAGCAAATAATATTCCTTTGTAACTGATTGCTGGTATTCTCCCAGGAAGGCTGGGGGTTTTCTACTAGAAGTGAGCAGGGTTGCGTTTTATTAAAACAGTTTTTAATTACCAAACCAGCTTCAGCTGTAGCTTTTTCTTTCTTTTTGCCACTCTCAGTACAAATTCCAAATATCTCCCTCCTATTCCTGCCTGATCCAAGAACATTTTCTTTTTTTCTTTTTTCTTTTTTCTTTTTTCTTTTTCTTTTTCTTTTTTTTTTTTTTTTTTGAGGGCACTCACTTCCCTTGTTCACTGCAGAATCTGTTGAGAGAAAAATATCCCCATTTCTTGCATTTTTCAGAGGTTTCAGTGCCGCGGAATCTGCAGCCTCTTTGAAAGGGTTAATTTGAACACAGCTACTGTTTCCTTAAAGAGCTACAAACATTCTATTACCCTGAGGCTATAATCAGCCAAGGAAAGTTTGATCTGATGATGTATGTCTTCATATTGTGCATTTCATTGGGTGTGTGAGGATATTGATATCCAACTAAAGATTTTGGGGTGGAGTTTTCCATGGAGACTCAGAAGAAAAAAAATCTTTTTTTGGCATATAATTCAACTAAGCATCTAATAAACCTGATTATACTTATAAATATATATATATATATGTATTTTTTTTAGTGCAGCTGAAGTAATATTGTGGCATCAGCAGCCCTGAGCTTGCAGAGAGCCACAGCAGCAGCAGCTGGTGGGGCACAAGTGGCCGAGGTCCGAGTGCGCAGGACAGGATGTCACCACGCACCACTCCTGGCCACTCCATCCCTGCCAGCTCTTTCATTCCCGAAACTCTGAACGAATGTGAAAACCCTGGCAGCTCTCCAGGCTGTTGGGATGGCTGAGTCTCACCTCACCAAATACCACGGGAGGAGACGTGGCTTCAGCTGAAGCAGCGTCTCCTTTTTTTCGTTCTTTTTTGGTTTTGCTTTGCTTCTTTCCCCTGCTCATTTTCACTTTGTCTGACAGTAAATTAGAATAAGAGAAAAGCCCCCCTACTACTTCTTAAGCTTAAACCAGCAGAATTCAACCCCAAATTTGCAATGATGTTTGAAGCAATTGTGTTTGCAAGAATATTTACTGTAACTATCTAAATCAGAGAGGCAATTTAAACACCCCTTCCTCTTTGCCAGCATTTGAAAGTAGCCTGCAATGTGGAAATAATTTTGGTCCCTAAAGCCTAAAAAGCAGGCCTTTTGTTTTCCTCACTTAAATGGGAATTTATCTCAGAAATTAGGATCAGTCTGTCAGGGCCATAAAAGCTTTGCCATATGACAAATTTTGCATTACACTTTCCTTAAATTATATACTCCCTACACACTTGCTCTGTGCGTGTCTGTTAGCTTCTGTACTGGCATTCTGGAATCTCTTGCTTCATTCTTACAAATAATAATTTTATTAAAAACATACACATATATATATATTCTTTTCCCAGCCAAAAGAACAGAGAATTACATCGAGAAATTTGGAGTTCAAACTCAGAAGATCCTCCAGCATCGAATTACTGAATAACTTAGACACTGAATCCAAAGAGCCAAAGCCTGAACACAGAAAATCTTTAAGTAAGGCTTTTTTCTTTCCTCATTTTTCTTTCTTTTTTTTTTTTTTTCCTCTCCTTTTTAAATAACTATGCCATTACAGGGCAAGATAATTTTTATTACATACAGAATGTAACGAAGATCACTGAGAATTTTAAAGCTGAATATGTTCTGCACTGATATACATAACTTGCATTTAAGTAAAGACAGTTACTAGCTCCATACTTTTAAGGGGTGACACTCTCTCCTAAGCAAAATAAATTTGTTTAGGAGCAAAGACATTTATTTAAGCCATTTATTTTTAAAAATAAGCAACATGAGCCCTGCGTTAATGGTCTGTTGCAGTTGCTTTGTTTCCATTTTAGTAAAATACCTCAAATTGCCAGAGTAATTTTGTCTGTTGTGTATTTATACACTGAATTGCTGAAAGAATTGACATATCCTCTGCAGCCAACAATCAGTGATGTATCTATAATTTTATAGGAGATAAATTCCAGGGTTTGGCGTTGATTTTTTTGTCAGTGTGATTAGAAAAGAAAGTGATCTAAAACTAGCAGGGGTGTGCTTTCCTCCTCTGAAAAGACTTTCCCAGTTTGAGCCGAGATGCTCATGAGATCGTGGGCAGCAGCAGCAGCAGCAGCAGGGGCTGGTGCTGACCCTGAAATCCTCACTCAACATCTTTTTAGCTTCACCGTCTCCCCTGAATTTTCCTTTTCCTCCTTTGTTTGGTGGGGTATTCACATCCTGGCCCCGATGTCAGCGCTGTCACAGCCCCAGACTGGCAGCCTGGTTCGAAATACCTTTAGGTACCAAAAGGGCTCTGTAGGAATTTGCCTGCACTCATTTCAGTGCAGGATCAAAGCCTGAGATGGTAAAGAAAAGGGCTGCATTAAAAAGACCCAACATAGCTGTTTTTAATGATAATTATCCACACAATCATAAATATATGCACACATGCGTGCGCGTACACACAAATAGAGACTCATTAAACAGTCTCTTTTTGCAGACCACAGGATTTGGGGGTTTGTTTTCTTATTATCTTGAAGATGTTTCTGTTTTTGTTGTTTTTTAAGGGTTTTGTGGTTTTGGTTTTTTATTGTATTTTTTCTTTGTGTTATAAAATATAAAGTAGCCTGAACGTGGCTTGTGAAAAATTGTCCCAATATCTTTGCACTGGGTGTTACGTTGCATTTCTCAGAGGAAGAAAAATAAGACTGAGAACACAGTGAGTTCTGAGGGTCTGATTCTGCTCTTATTGCAGCTAATAGCAAAATGCCCATAAACTGTCTCAGCACTCAGGGAATTTTTATTTATTTATTTAGACTTCTCACATATCTTTAAATGATAATTTGTCAGACAAAACAGAAAAAGTGACTATGAGCAGTGACAGAGACTTAGTCTATGTTTCTTTTCAAACCTTAAAGAATCCTGAATAACCTCCGTTTTGTTAAAGGCTATTTAAACTATTAAAAAAATGTGAAAATATCTGCTGTGAAATCTCACTGAATCGAAGCTTGCATTTAAATACTGTAGATTGGATTGCTTCTAAAATATGTATTCAGAACTTTTTTTTTTTTTTTGGCCCCTTGAGATCAAGCAATTATGTGGAATTAGAAAAATCATATTATTCACTTACTTATTAGTAGTCTAAGCACAAACTGTATTGTCAGTTTTCTGCCTTTGGCTTTCTGTGCCCTTAATGTTCACACAAGTATCGTAGCCAGAATTATCGGCAGCTAGAGCCAAAATTGCTTTAAAAAGGCATGAGAACTGGTAATGACACATTGTTAGCAGTTAACAGGTGGTCGTTTCATTGTCCAGTTTGACTGCAGAGCACAAAGATATGTGCAATATCTGCAAGTGTGTTTATAAAGTTCTTGCAAAGTTTAACGATTTTATAATTTTATAGTGCTTTTACGTGATTGACTATTGCCAGTGCCAAATCCAAACAAAGGGGATTTTTTAATGATGCCTTAGAACTCCTCCAGTTTAACAAAGAAGATGAGCAACTGATGTGTTAGCAGCCCACTCCCTCCCGTTCTGATAACCTTTAATGAAATATTCAGACAGCTCAGATTCGTTTGTATTTACCTTATCTATATTGTAGGGGTTGCAAAAAATATCCAGTTTTAGACTTCATACTCCTGCATCATCGTTTTTTGTCGGGTTTTTTTAGCAGTACAAGCATATAAAAGACAGGTACAGTCTAACCAAAGCATTTCAGTAATTTGCTCTTTAATTTAAAACTGGGGAGACTGTCCCTAGGGACTTAGTAGCAGGAATTTGGTTTTTATGTCTAATCCTAATTGCTTCTGCTTGCACTACAAGGACAAATGGTAATTCTCTGTTATGCTTTTTGAGCTGTAGACACTGATTTCATTGAAAATTGGGCTCAAACTGCCAGGCTCAATTTCCAAAGTTCAGAGAGTGGCTGTTCTCTTGGTCACGCAGCTTTTCAGTGGCTTCTCATCCAGTTTGGTTTCAACTCATGTTCTAATTGAAGTTTTCTTGAGCTAAGAAGAAACCAAGAATGGCCCTGGGGACTGTTACCAAAATATGTAAAACTGTGATCTTGTTCTCAAATACATGGGAAGAGATGACTTTTTATTTTATGATGTCAGCAATTTCACTGATACAGTTTCTGCAGCTGATGCTGGTCAGAAATAACACATTTTTCACCTCAGTAGCCTCCTCCATCAGAAGAAGGGCGCATTTCGAGTGAGAAAATTGCCTTGCAACATTGCCTCTTTTAATGCAAAGAAGTTTTGTTCTAAACAGATAATTTAAAAAATTAGTATCAAACTTCATATTTTCCAAGTAATTTAGTTATCATTCAGACCGTAGGGGTATTTTGCTTTTTTTCCCATAAGGTGGCCAAAAACCCTCTCCTAAGTTACTACTAGTTATAACTGGATCCACTGGTAGGTGGTCTGCCTAATTTTATATCCCGTGGAACCAGGGTTACTCTGCAAGCAGATGTTTTTGTGGTGTATGGGAGGTAGGGAAAGAATCTGGGATGAAGGGAAAGGGTCTGTGCATCACAAGGTTCCCAGGAATCATTCTTCTCTCCAAAAGCCAAGGGGCCTTACTGTGTGTGCACCACAGGAGCTGTCAGGACAGCTGCGCTTTGGGCAGTGGAACCGAGTGGATGCTCAGCCTTTCTCTTCCTGCCCATGCACCCATCTTGTGGTTTGCATCCTCTGGGCCGTTTGTGTCCATCATCTGGGAATTCTGTCCCTCAGGAGTGACCCCTTGTGGAGCAGCCTGGGCTGGAGTCGCTATTGATTGTCGGAGGGGATCAATTCCCCTTCTGCTCCCCCTCTCTGGGATGGAGACAAACAGCTCTGCAGTAGGAAGAGTGCCCTTTGGCTACCATATCAATCTGAGGGCTGCTCTTGTCAAAATGCACAATCACAAGCTTGATAATGCAATCCATTCCCAAAGCACTATATTTCCAACCTGTTCTCCATCATTTCCTTATGGCGTCACATTTACTCAGTTCATCACATTCTTATTAATATTTTAGGTTTCCTTGAAAGTGATGGAATTCTATTTTTATTACAAAAGCAACAAGAATAAATACTAATTGTTGTCAGTTATTTCCTTATGTAGTGGGAACACTAATCTGTTCCTCAGCTTTAGATTGCCAAAGCAAAATAATGAAATATTTTAGACATTTAAAAAAATCTGTGATATTAGATAAATGCAATTTGATCTCCTTGTTTGCCACATAAAAGCTGGAACTGCCTGAATTGATAAGATTGAATTGCATTATTTTTATTGTTTCTACTTGCATTTTTTTTTCCTTATCTTCAAGAGCACTTTACTCGAAACCCAGTGTTTAGTTGTGCAGCCTGGAAAATCTCCATGTTTGAATTTTCGCTGGAGGTGCCACAACTCCAGCATAAAGAATTTTAGAAAAAAATGTATATGTGTGAAAAGGAACATCTTGGTGAGCTGTGACAGCACTATCACTATTCATGGTCATTTTAGTGTCTCAATAAGAGTAGTCAGGGAGCCCAGGCGTCATTGTGCCAGACACAATGTGGCACCAAAGTAGGACAATTCCAGTTCTCAGTCCGAATAAGGACAAGTTGCAACAGGTGGGAAAAAGCGGACAAAGGCAGGGGGTGGAAGGAAAAGTTGACAGCAAAGCCGACATGTCATGCATGTTAAACAGCAGGCTTGGGATTCTTTTCTGCTCCCTGTAAGGATCAGGGTCTGAGCCTCAGAACCTTGGCCAACATCCAACTCAAATAATGATATTTTCCTTACCTAAATTCCTCTCAGACTTTCAGCAGGGACCGATGAGTCTTTTAGTCCCAAAGGGTGTTGCTTTTGCCCTGGGGATGCCACAGCATTTGCACACTTCCCTAGGGAATGACCTCGTGGCAGTGTCTGGGAATACACCTCCTAGGATCTTTTAAATCAAGGAAAAAAAAAAATAACCTCTGGATCATAATTTTTGTTTGCCTTCATAGCTATTTGCTACAAAGTCATCTGGGCATTGAAGTTTGCTTTAGTTTCTTAAAAGACAGTTAAATTCGGGAGCTTATAGTCCTTAGGATTGAAACATGGACTGTGTGCTTTAAATTTGCCCAAAATTGCTCTTCTTGTTACATTCACTTTTCTTCAGAAAGCTGAATTTTGCTACTTGAGCATGGTATGTATTTATCCCTAATTACTAAAGCATCCTGAATCCTTTCTGGAGGCAGCTTGCTAGATAACTAAGTCTGTACAGTGAGTGTGAGGGGAAAAAACAGCAGCAGAAACCCATTTTGGTCATTTAATGGACATGGTGGAAGACATGGAGAATTTGGTGGAGCTTGAAAACTTCTGGCTCCATGTGCTAATTGGTCCTTCCCTGTCTAAAGCTTCTTCCAAGGACTTGTTCGAGGGCTTAAAGTTTGTCCCTGCACAGGACAGTTTCTGGAAATTTCTATGGCAAAGACCTCCTGTCTGAGGCTGTTGTTTCTCTGAGGAGGGAAAGGATGGGCACCAGGACACAAACACACAGATTTCCATGGTTTTGGCTGTGTAATAACAGAGGAGGAAAAAAAAAAAAAAGCCAGCCAGAAATTTATTTCTTGGAAACATTGTTTAGATGTCCTAGAAAAAGGCAGCGTAATTGCAGGAGGTGCTGAGAGGAGCCTGTGGGAGTTTTCTGTCTTCCTCTCTAACACGTGAAGGGGATGGAAGGCTGGGAGAGCACATCTTGGGATGTAGAGAGAAGTTTGACTGGCTCAGCCAAAATAATCAAGGACTGGGTTTGTGGTAGATTATTCAGTCCTTCATCCACACAGGGTCACCTCTTTGAAAGGAGGAATAATTAAGAGATTGCCCAGGGCACTGGTGGAGTCACCATCCCTGGAAGTGATCCAAAAAGCTGTAGACGTGGCCCCTGAGGACATGGTTTGGTGGTGAACATGATGGTGGCACTGGTTGACAGTTGGACTCGATGATCTTAGAGGTCTTTTCCAACCTTCATGATTCTAATTAGAGCCACAGAAGTTGGCAATCACTCCATTTCTTTGTTAGTTCTGATGAGGTCTGAATTCTTTCCCCTTCCCGGCCCATTTATTTCAGTGAGATGTGAAGTTCAAAGCCAAATGATGCTATTTAGGGACTATTATTATATTACAATGTTAGCGTTATGTATAGGTCAGTTTTATTACTTTTAATAAAGCCAAGAAACATAAAGCAATAATGTATATTAGTGCAGCATTACCAATGGCAACAATTAAAACAGAAAGCAAAGTGAGAACTAGCTGCAAATATGCAGTTTCCTTCTGCAATATTAATTTTGTCACTCTGCATCTTGCATGTTTGTGGCATTTATTTTTATTGCATCAACAGGAATGCACTCAGCTTCAGGGACTAAAAAAAAGCAGGAAAAGAAAATGCAACATGCTAGGTTTGCAGAGTGCAATCACTCATCTGGACTACAGGGACTAAACTTTTTTTACATACTTGTACTCCTATGTTTCTCTGCCACATTAAATATAGGTATGGTCTCTTCTTAAAGCTTAGGGAAATACTGATTCAGCAACAAAGAAGTAATAATATTGGCATGTGGGAAACAAAACATGCCAAATTGAGAAACAAATTGTGTCACTTCTACTGATAACAGAAGATTATGTTGCACTCGAAATCACAACTGGCTGTGACTAGTCCTTAAAAAAATTACATTTTTTCCTGAATTTGAATATCCTGTTTCCATCAATTATAATATAATGTTTCCTTAATTCTTTGTTTTATTTCTATTTCACTCTCCAAAATCCTTCCAGAGTTTACTATTTGGGTTGAAAAAGCATATTTTTAAATTGGGCATATCCAACTTCCATATAAACATTTGGCAGGGAAACCCATGCATGTTCACTTAATTCATTTTTATTGAAACAAGTCCAAATTTTTAGCCAGGAAAAAGTTAGATATTAATCATATCTGAGCAGGATCATTAAATTTTCCTTTACCTACCAGAACAGCAGGGTCATTATAGAACCATGAGAAGTTAGCTCACTTATTAATCTTTACAATTACATAAAAGTGATCATTTTTATAGTACTTAAGAGTAGCTCTAACCCATTATGTGAAGAGTATGGGGGAATATTACAATATAATATAATGTATTATTATAGATGTGACCTGTGACTCATTGGTCTGCTCACTGACACACAACTCCCTGGAAAAGTTATCTGTTTGAGCTTGGATAATCTTTAATTGTTTCACACTCCTCATGCTCATTTATGGGGCATGCTAGTAAATAGAGAGCTAGTCACTGAGTTATTAATTACCTCATTATTACTTAATTATCACCATTGCATACTTCATTTTTATGGGGAATTATATCATAAAAGAAGGTATTTTATGCTGCCCACCACAGTTAAGTATGAATGACAGGGATAGCTAATGTAGGATTGAGTTAGTTAAAGAAAATCAATCAGAAATCCTCACTATAGATTACTATCCAGTTTCTTCTGCCTTTTCCAGCTAACGCTTCTCATCCTTGACTTTGAAACCCAACAGTTTAAACTCGGTTCTTGTTTCAGTGGACTAATCCCCTTTCATAAATCATGTTCAAGTGCTGAAATAATTTGCACATCATTTAAAGAGTATTTGCTTTGAAACATTCACCTCAAGCCCTTTTGTATATCCTTTCTCTCTAAAGATTTGTAGTATTTGTTTTGTTCTCTGAGGTATAAAAGACCTGGGTAAACTTTATTCCTGTTGTTTCAAGATTAGTGAAATAAAATGCATATTTATTCAACTGGGACTGAAAGGAGCTTTAGTAAAGACGATCATACATACGACCCAGGGGAATGTTATAATACAAAATGTCTGTCTTAAAATCTCTTTAGGTTTGTTCAAAACACTGTTGAAGGACTTAAGTTTAAAGAAAGAAAAGGAAAAGGTTACAAATCCATATTTCTTTGTTCCAAAGAAGAGAAAGACACCACGTATTTTTTCTTAACAAAATAAACTCCTACATGTGCACTCTAGATGGATTTGATATGGAGGCAAGTAGAGACTGGATATCATGATTGCTTTAAGTCTTTTCTGACTGAACAACAGATACTGACACAGTCCTTAAGACAACCACATTTTGGAAAAAATTGGAGGGCTTTTTTTTTGCAGACTTGCTTCAGAAAAAGCAATCATGAACAATTCATGACATTTCGGGCATTATTGGAGCCAAGTAGCTGGGCTTTTTTCCATGCACAAAAAGTGAGGTAGACTCCTGAAATGAAAAATGTACTCTGACTCCGCCACTTCCAAGCCTAGCTACCCAACATGTTTTCCACTGCTTTGGTGCAGTCTCTTAGCTCCATAACAAGTAAAACTTCTTTTACATTAAGTAGGAAAACTAAGGCTTGACATAGATTGTAGAAGACTCCACAATTTTTATATTTATAATATATTATATATATATATATTATATACTATACATAATATATGTATTATATATAATATATTATATATATATATATATATATATATATAATATTTATAGTTGAAAGCAGCCCACTATGCAGACAGCTACCTCTGCTCGACCTTCCATCACCACGTGTCAGTAGATCTCCAGTTTTTGCATCTCCATACTTTGCCCCCACAGGGAAGGAATAGAGGCTGACAACAGATAACACCTAAATAGATGGAGGCGTTCTCACTGCAACAGGGAATATTTTAGACTGCAGTCTTTGGAGAGAGGTCAGACCTAGAGCAAGTGAGCAGGACTTGCTGAACTTTGTTATTCAGAAAGAGCCAGTCCAGTCCCTTACTCCTGTAAGCATAATTTTGAACCTTTCATGGTATTTATTGAAATAAGTGCCCCTATTGGAAGGTTGTAGCCAGAAAAATGATTCCTAGACTGTACTGTACCCTGAAGTTTCACTATTATTTCTAACTAATCTAGATGCAATCCTCATGGTATTTTAGGAGGAAAGTGACAGAAATAAGGAGGTTTTTAGGTTATAAAAGTCTAAATTAAGCTCAGTTAGAAAGACTGTACGTCAGGCTCTAGACAGGAATACCTACTTTCCAGACTCACCTTTTTCCCTGTGGTGAAATTACTTATATATTTGGACCTTCTAACTAGAAGGATCTATTTAACTTAAACTGTGACAGCCGGTCCCAAGTATTTAAACACCAGCTTAATGGTAATGTCTCCTGGACAGGGCATATTTATGGAATTAAAAAGGAATGTGATTTGTAGGATCTCCTCTTTGCTCCACCAGCTGCCTGCTGACGAGCCGGGAAAAGAGACCCTGACTCTGAAAGCCAAAGGGCAGAACATCACTGAAGGGTTAAACTCTGTATTGTTTCTCAATTAAGTAAAAGGTTCCAACTAGCTGGCTTTAAATATTGATGCTGAAGAGAGAGCTATGACATATGAGCAGCTCCCCTCACCGCCGAGGATATTTGGCTCCATTTAATTAATTCCATTGGCCATTGTCTTAAGTGCGCCCAGGATTCACCCAAGAGGAATTCACTTGCGTTGCTGTTATTGAAAAGTGTAACACAGCATTATCTGCCTCAGACAGACTTTTTGTAGCATTGAATCAATTCCCCAGTTCTTGAAAACATCTACCTCATTTGATTCCTTTCATAATTAATGAAATTCGGCAGTAATGCTTTTGCCCCTCAGCTCAGGCTGGAAAAAAAATGTTCCAAAACTTCAGTTTTCAAGCTGAAAGCACTCTAATTTTCAGTCTAAATGGACTTGTGGTACAATTGTGCTCTTGTGGCAACATTTAGCCTGCTCTTCATTTTCAGCAGTTCTGCCTCAGGTGTACCACCCCCTGCTTGGGCTGATAACTAGACCAACCAAGATTTTGTGGTCTTTCCTACAATAGGCTGCTGGTTTTCTCTTTCTTTCTTTCTTTCTTTCTTTCTTTCTTTCTTTCTTTCTTTCTTTCTTTCTTTCTTTCTTTCTTTCTTTCTTTCTTTCTTATAATCTCAACTCTTTTCTGAATCTTTTCCTTTCAGTTAGTGTTTCTTGCACAGATATTCAAGGTTAGGTCTTCCCACAGACTTGGAAAGTAGAATTCGGTCTTCCATGCGGAAATGGCTCACCTGATACAGTATGGGGATGTATTCATCTCTTTCATTGCCACTTTTTTTAGACATTAAAAGTAAACAACCAGGATACAGAGACTCTGCTGTCCTTTAATCTCTTGCATCCAAAGCATTCATTGGGAAAACTAAAGAGTAAACCTGCCTTAAGCCTTTTTATAGCATATAAAATATGTTCCTACATGTGATAACAGTTTCTGTAATTAATTTTAAGGTATTCAATTTAAACAAAGAAGTAACATTCTTATAAAACTGAACAACTCTTTGCAAATGGTCCGTTCAAAATAAATGAAACTAAAACAATTAAAAATATCCCAGTGCTAATGTATTTGATTAAAAGCCCTTTGGAGGTGAGAAAGGATTATCACACAATTACCCTGAAATTCATGAAGTCATTTTTTACAGAACGCAGAAATAATTTTAAAAGCACACAGGTACGAAGCCCTACTAGAGAAAGCTTTGGAGTTAATGTATTTTTCAATCACATGGTGATAGTACATTTCATAGTCACTTTTGCTGAGGCAGGTTAGTCTTCAGTCCAAGGACTCAGGGCCCAGGGGAAGGTGGCCAGATGTGGGCAGGGCAGAACAGGAGGGCAGCCAGATGCATGTTGGATCATTTGCCATTTAGCAGACTTTGGGGCACAAACTCATAAACCAGGAAAGACAGCTTTTATCTTGGTGGGTATCTATACTGACAGGCTTCATTCAAGGTGCAGGAACTCATGGTTTCATTCATATCACTTCATGCTCTCTCTTGGACAGACTGGTTGTGACCTACACACAAAATACCTTTTTTTCTATTTTTCTCAGGAGTCATGTGGCTCCTGAGCAGCACAGGTTTTTCCCTTGAGAAGTGATACTGGAAGAACCAGAAAGGTGACCAAAAATTAGAGCAGTGCAGATGATGACCTCAAGATCACTATTTGACTGTCCTCTATCCAAGCCATAGACACATTCATTTAAACCCAACTCTTCATCTCATTTCTGTGGTTTCCTAGAAGTTCAGAAGTTCCTGCAAATACAGTCTTTGTATATATATATTTGTATGAAAACACATGTAATAACCTCTTTCCTCTCTATTTAAAGATGATTATTTTAGGGTGTTATAATGCTCCTACCTTCCTCTCTTCTTTTGAAAGTATTTCACTTGATGTGTTTGAGTGAAAATCAAAAGATAGCACTATAAATTAATGAATAAGTAATGAAAACACTGTAATACCTGGATTACAGATACAGCGTTATCTGAAGATCACTCAATATGATGGATCAAGGGTAGAACTGATATTAAGGCACAATTACAAGCAGTGGCGTACTTGATTTATTGTTTTAACTTTGCTCTTAATGCAAGACACACAGTCATTTCTGAACTGGTATTTGATGTTTGGTTTAAAATATCTCTTTTGTCATCTGATGGTTTGAATTTGGGGTTCAACTGTGAGAAAAGCAAAATTTTTCTGTTATTTTCACAGGTAGCTGGAGGGATGGAGACAGAAGAGAAGGTGAAGGAGAGGCTTTAGAAAAGAGGATAATTGAAACATGGTGGCATGGGGAAAGGGAAAGAAAATGAAAGGATCCTAAACCACTGTTGTTTGCTGCATCATTTGTCTGAATTTGGTTTCTTTTGGGGTGCTGTAGCAGACATTACCTGCTGAGTGAAGAACAGTGCCAGGGAAGGCAGAGCAGCAGTCTCATCTTTTCTGATAGAGTTTTTTAGAAATTGTTCTTATTTGGAGAATGTGAGAATGGAGAGGGTCCATTAGAATTATAGTTTCTGTTATCAACAACCCACGAGGAGAATGCTGCTTGAAAGCAAGCTGTTTAACTGGTGAATCGTAACCCAGAAAACTAGGTTAGCAGAATTCACCTTTTCCAAACACTTGTTTATTTGGAATTCATTTGTAGCTGTCCCTGCTCAAGTTACAGGTCATTCACAGTAATAAAACTTTCTAATTCTGTGACAGAATATTCATAATGTCTTTAAAATACTCAGCTGGATAATGGTCCCCAGGATCTGGACAGCAAGACTTCAAAAGGCAGAGTCCTCTGATCTCCAGTTTCCTTATTCTCTCTAAGCTTGGAAGGTTTCAGCTATCAAGTTTTATTGGTTGATAGTCTAATTGCATTTGTATTATCTTTCCCCTTAATATTATTTTCTTTTCCTTGTGTTGGATTTCATCCAAATATTACTGTGACCATGAAGCAGTTTTCTGAAATGTTTTGCTTTCACTTTGATGCTTAACTGCTTTACACGTGAGCACTGCAATAAGGTGCAGGTTTCTGATAATAGTTTTCCTTCTGTGAGGAAAAGTTTCCACAATCTCTTGTACTTTGCTTATATTTGATAGAGCCCTTAAGTTCGAGGCTTTTCATGGACAAGATAAGGTTTGGTTAAACATCTGAACTTTTGAATGTTTATCTGAACTAGATTTGACCCCTAAATTTGTCCATCATTAGTTATTTTGCTTTTCTTTTTCGAGACTAAATTATGCTATTAAATATGTTCTAAAGTAGGTTAAGCCCCTGTGCAGTTTGTCAGCTGGAACATTAATTTTAAAGCTAAAACAGTCTTCTATTGGCTTTTTTAACATTCTGTCTGAATTTTGACCATGACTGGTCAAACAGAGAGTCAGTGCACCCATGAAAACCCCACACGTAGCTGATTGAAGTGACTCAAAGTTGTTGCGATGACTGGCCTGATTTTATTTCAGGAAAATATCCTGATAATTAGTAACTATTTGCCTGCTCAAGCAGCTTGTTCCAGTGCAGCTGTTCTGGGGACCAGATAAAGTACTAAATGTCACCACATGCCCTGCAGGATCTCTGGAGCTGTCCCACTCAGCCCCTACACAAGGGCCAGGCAGACTTGGGGTCCCAGCCACAAAATACTCAGCTAAATAAACCAGCAGTTCCTTTCAGGGCTTTCCTTTCCCTCTTGTAATTCCCCTGTCTCAGTCCAACTGCAGGATGACCCACAGCACATCTCACAAGGCACCTTCTCCACTCACAGCCTCTATAAGGTAGCCTCACAAAAAAAGCTGTGGCCTGCTTTTGGTCCGCTTTGTGGGTTAGCTTGTTTTATGCAGATCCTAAATCACCTTTAGGGAAGCTTTTCCAGTGTCCTCACATGGAAATTACCTGAGCAAAGAGCTGTAACTGCTCAAAAGTCTGAAGATCAGTTGTGTTTCAGCAAATGGAAATGATTTCTGTATAAGAATAAAATTTAGTGGATGGTATGAGGGTGATCATCTAAGGTTTGTATTTATGTGAACATAGATATTGGAGATTCTCACCAGAATTTTCTCTTGAGGGAAGAAGTAAAAAGAATTCTGAAATCTGACGACGTGCTCCTTTTAAAAATGAGCTCATGGGTGATCTTTTGTTATTCTTACTCTAATGATATAATTGAGGTAGGGATAATTTGATAAGGTATAGTTGACAGAGTACAGCAAATGGGTTTCAGATCTCTGGCTAGATATTTTTTGATTGCTTTAAAGATAATGGGTGTGCCTTTCTCCTTCATAAACTACCACATCTACATTCACTGGAAAATACTAAACTTGCTGTTTAAAAGAGAAAAATGTGCTGGAACTTGTGGTTTGAAACAGCAAATATAGAGCTGAATGTCACTACTGTTTCTCATTGGAAATAAAGAGTTTTTGCATGTTGGTTTCATAACTTAGGCACTGTGAATTAATTCTGTCCTGTATTGTATAAGAAACACTAGAAGTTCATTGTGGGTCAAAAAATATAGGGTTATGAATATAATTGGAGACTGAGTGCAATAGGAATAGAATTAAATGTTAAAATAATTTGCTTTTAAAATTTAGAAGAACGAAACATAATTGATAAAAGTTTCAAGAAAAAGGAAATTCATTGGTAGGATATTCTTTCTGGGAAGGACCCCAAAAGACTGGATCTGAATAAGAGGCTCAACACAGTATCTAGATACATGTCAAAATTTCAATATATGAAATATTTGTATAAATCTTAACAAGGCTGATATAAATACAAGACTCCCTTATTCTTTGCAGATAATTAATTTGCTTCCAAAAGCACAAGACAGAATTACATGTAGGTTTTAAGGTAAAACTTCCACATGGCTACTAGCACCCAGCCCCACAAAAAGGTTTTCTTTTGGTGTAAATCTGCCCAGTGCTCCTATCAGAAAAAGGAACCATATCGTTTTCTTGTCCTTTTGCCTGAGGAATTTAGTGTAATTGATGACTATTAATAGTATTTGCAAAAGGTTGAAAAGGCTTTTTTCAGATTGACTCAGGAGGCAAGTTTAAAGACTTGAAAGTTATTTGGATCTATTTCACAATGGAAGAACGTAAACAAAACTCCATATTCTAAAAGCTCCTGAATGTATTATTTATTGTAAATTACTTGTTCAGCTCAATCTGGAAATAGTCTGCAGTATCTTCTTCTGTCTTCCTCAACCTCCAATTGCATGGGATTTCTTTTTTGTTTTGTGAAGTCTTCTTAAATACTATGTTATCCTATAAATGTCAGCTTCATAAGTCATTAACTCAAACATTGCAGTTCTTTTGCTCAGTAACTGTTATGTTTTATGGGTGGGATAAGACTGTGTGGCTGCAAACATGGATTCACACAGTTAGGTAAGGGCAAGGACCACTCTTCAATTCCTGTGTTGGACCATCCACTGAGTATTCTCCTGGGAATATTTTTGCAAAGAGGCTGTGTCAAGAGTCCTAACCCCTGACAAGAGGTTGGGCAGACCAGTTTCCCCTTCCCAAGTACACTGTGCTCTCTCTTCCTAGACTCTAAAGAGTCTGACTTTATGTGCTGTAGCAGATTTCATCCAAGTCCCACATGTTTTACATTAGATGAACATAAACTGGTCATACTGTATGAATAAAATGAATTCATTGATTTCTGGCATTGTGGCTTTTATATTCAAATTAACTTTGTATAACAGTGTTTCTAATATTGTGACAATACGAAAAAAAAAAAAGAAAAAAAATTGTGGAAAGAAAGGCTTGGCAAGGCCTGGGTGATCTAGTCCAGTCTCTCCTGTCACAAGGTACTGTGTGCTGTGTCCCCATACATAAATTTATTAAGCTGCATCTTAAATTCTTTTAGTTTTATTTGCCACCACGACTTCTTTAAAAGGGTGGTTAAGAACTTCATATTATGGCCAGTTTATACTCATCTATTCTCATGCCAACATTGTTCTTCAGTTAAAACAGCTTTTCTCCCTCCCTGCTGTCCTTTTCTCCTCTCCTACTCCTTTTCCCACCCCACCAGCAAATTCATAGAGAACAATCACATCTCTTCCCAGCCATTTTCTAGCTGGCCAAACATGCCAAGCTCCCAGTCTCCTTCCAAAATCTCAGCAGCCTCTTTCTCCTGGTGCTTCCCACTGCTGCTGCCTGCACCTCTTCTGCCAGGAATTTCCACCTCACGTATGAATGTCCAAAGGTTATGCACTCACAAGAGAGAATTGTTTTTTTTATTAATTAAAATTAAATATTTTGGATTTGTTGGTCAGGCGCTGGAACAGGCTGCCCAGGGCAGTGGTTGAGTCATGATTCCTGGAAATGTTCAAAAGATGTGTAGATGTGGCACTAACATGGGTTAGTGGTCGGCTTGGAAGCTCTGAGGAAACAGGAAGATTCCCTGTTTTTGTTACTCCTAATGCAACTCCTTTCCTTGTGTCAGGATGGTTTTTACAGCAGATTTCGCATTTACTCTCCACTGATTGCATGATTTCAGTCATTCTCTTTCTTATTATTACCTTCTTTAGATGTTTGAGAAGATTTTCAACCCCAAAACATGTGTTTTCATGTTCTCTCTGAGCTAGCTCTTGAAGGATCAGGGGTGAGACTACAACCTGATTCACTGGTGTAATAGCCCACCCAATTTCTGTGGTCTCAGCTTTAAGAAAGTTAATTAGTTTGTGGTCTGCTTGGTCATATTTTGAGGTGAACCCTGACAAATCAATCTCTTTTTGTGAAGTTACTGCGACGAAGAGTTGGGCTTGATGGTCTTAGCGGTCCTTTCCAACCTCAATGACTCTGAGATTCCATAATTCCAATCCTGCTCTAATCATGCTGTGGACAGTTCTAGTTCCAATTCAGTTAGAAGCTTCAGTTTCCAGTCTCAAAGTCACCAGGTTTTCACCTGATACCCCAAATTCTTGTCTCAGCTGATGATGCTTCCAGCCTTGAGTCAACAAGTAATTTTTTGAATGCTTCTACTTTTCCTGTTGAAGTCTTTAATGGAAACACACGACCAGTTCCAAGAATATTTCAGGACTTCCACTGGTACCTTCCCTGCAATACAGTAGTTCTCCTTTCAACAAAGCTCATTTTAATACCTTATTTAGTCACTTCACAGTTATTGTTTTAGTTCTCTACATCTTCTCTAGTTTAACTAATCATTTCCTATTTGGCATCATAACAAATGCACAACTGAAATCCGGATAGATTTGGCCCATTACATTTTCATTTTCTAAAAAACATTATTTATTTTATTAAAGAAAGATATCTGGTATGATCTGTGTTTATAAATCCAATATATAGTCAGAAATATTGCTTGCATTTCTAAACATTAACAGTACAAATACCACTAAGAAAAGCTGTGTGGGTAGTGACATTTTTATTTTACAATGTAAATGTGTAGTGATGTTTAACACGCTATTAATTTATTTCCATTTATTATTAGAGGGGGAAAGGTTGGGGTTTTTTTTTAATTTTATATGCATAAGACCATGATGCAAAATATGAATTATACAGTCATTTTATTGAATCTTTACTGCTAATGCACGCAAATTTCACAAAGTGTAATGACACTACTGAGCACTTAAGTTGTTAGGCTGTCATATTACAGAAAAATTATTTGTGCTATATAATCACTGTTTTCTTTTTCCTATTGTTTATTTCTGAGCTTACTTCATAAACATCTGTAAATGTAGATAAACTTGCTGTGGCAAATATCTATTATTGCACCATAAACCAGAATTACATCAAGTCCTTTGGTACCAAATCAAACAAAATCTTCTGAGCCTCTCCTGGAAGGTGATACCCATTCTGATGCTGCACATTTTGAGTCTATGCTCGGTAGTTATAAAATCTGTAATTTTGTAGCTTATAAGAATAATAATCAGAGGCAATGCCCAATTCCTTAATTTTTTCCCTCAGTCATTTTTCTAGTGCCTTTAAGATGACTGTGTACCTGCCTCTCATTGTATTCCTTTACCAAAAAAAAAATTAGTAATTATAATGTGTATAATTCAGAAAGATGCCCAGGGATTTCACTAAGGGATAAAATGACTGGCAAAAGTCCTTAACTCAATAAAGAAGGTGAGGTGAATTCTTTATCCTTAGTGAGCAGATTTTATCGGCTCCATCCCAGACCATCACAAAGAAAAGGAAGGAAGAAGGACTTGGTTTTGTCACTTTCAAAACTCTGGTGCTGGTTGAAAACCTGTCTGTTTTTACAGGCAATGATGCATGCTGCCCCTTCCTTAAAGGACTAACAGTATTTTAACATCTGCTGCAGGCCAAAAAAATTTGATGAAGTGTTGCATTCTGGATTCCAGTGGTATCCAATAAAATGTGAAGTTATGAATCAATATATACCAAATTACAGTGTCTTTTAGAATGTAGGCATGATCATACACCTCTGCACATTAAATAGGCTTCTTCAGAAATATAAGACACTCAGCAATTAAGTATTCCCATTACTTGAAATTAATTAAATAGTTAATTTATAGTTTCTAATTAATATTTTTGGACATATGGGGTAGCACTACTGTTAGACTGGCACTTACTTTCTCCAAAGTCATAGGGACTTATTCCTTTCTCCCTCTTTTGCCATCTCAGCTTTGTTTCAGTCCTGCAAGGTATTGTTGAGGACTCTGGTTATGAGTCTGCAAAGGACATTAGAAAATTATTACTTTAAGACATCAGAGATGAGAGTTAAATACATAAGTCAAACGTATTTTAAGAAAGTTGCAGCTAGAATTTTGGTCAGTGTTTTCTGTATTTTGGATGGTCAAGCCTGTCATTTTCAGTATTCTTTGGGAAATAATTACCTAAACTCCATTTATGGGTGTTATCATTATACTACAACTCATCTCTTTCTAAGAACTTCACAAAATTTTAACGTCTTTGAACAGTATTAAAAAAAATATGCATGGTCCAGATTAATTGTTTCTTTTTCCTGGAGATCAAAGCTAATGGAAGAGAAGGTAGGTATGTAAAGATATTTGAATCTCTTAACGCCTTATCCATTCCCTCTGCTGCTCTTCATTCTGCTCTTTCCATCCAAATGAATTACATACCGTAATTTTGGGTGTTGTAATAAACAGATAGGCATCATAATAATGTATTTCAGTTAGGAAGAGGTACTTGAAAGAAATTGGGTTTGCAATACACATGATGTGAGACAATCAATAGTGCTTTAGTCTGACAAGCATTGTCAATATCCATTGTCACAGTTCAGAAAGTCATTAATGGATAGTTCTTCAAAAACCAATGCTTTCAACACGTTGGAAGTGTTCAGATACACTGTACCTGGCAGGAATTAATCATAGGTAAACCCCTGAGATTATGTACAAATGCAGAGTAAATTAAGAGTGAAATAGAAGTCATTGGAAGGAATTTGAGATCATGTTACCGGGAGTTACAAAGTCTTGCCAATAAAATAGGGAGTTTAGGACACATTAAAAAATTTTACACTCTGAATCATCCAGGCTTTGCTCAAAACATCACACTCAGGAAAAACATTCTGCTAGGAATACATTGTCAAGGTGCATGATTAAATTTACAGGAAGTAATCTCATAAACATTTTTTATCCTGGCCCTAAGGAGTTCAGAGCCTTGCATACCTCTGTGAGTGGCTGCCAGGCCAGAATTTTGGAGAAAGGCTTTTGTAGCTTCATCCTGCAATTTGTTGGCCATGATTTATTCGGATTAAACTTTAGTAAATTTATTCTCATTGCATCATGGATACAATCCAGGGCGTTGAATGCTAAAAAGTAATTATTAATCTGTAAATCTCAAAACTTTGATTCCTGTAGAACTGTGTCACTAGGAGGAATTGCATTAATTCTTGCCTTCCACGCTTCTGTTATTTATTGAGCCTAGATTTGAGTAAGGGTTCAGGTGATTTATATAAGCCAGAAAAGGACAGGTCAGTTTTTGATCAGTGTTGTTTGGGGTTTTTTTCTGAGCATTTAACCTGTACTTATCCCCTCTAATTCAGCCAATGTTATTACAGTGCTATCCAACGATAAGGGCCAAAGATGTGTTCTTTCTTTTAGTCCTAAAAATGTGTTCATACTGTTTTATTTTCATACCCAATCTGAATGGAACTCCCGTATTGTGATTAGATGGTTTGACTTCATTTACTTATGAGACCTGAGGAAAAGTTCTTGCCATTATTTCACTCATCCTTTCACACCTTTCCAACCTGTGGAATAATGGAGGTTTAAGTGTCAAAAAATAATCAGAAATGCTTTTCTAGATCTAAGAGCTCAACTCACTACCAGCCAAATATGAAAATCAGACAATATTCAGGTTACATTTTTGCTGATGAAGTGTCCTTGCATGCACTTGCACTAGCAGAAAAAGGTATTATTATTTTATTCTTCAGTCCTTAAGAGTCTTAGTTTTGTGCCTGTATGGAACTGTCTTCTCCATTTTTATGTTGTTTGATATTTGACAGCTCTCTTTCATGTAGGATACTTCTGGCTAAATCCAGAACCTGAAATTTAAAAAGGAAGATGTTAAAAAAAATTATTTATTGTGCTTTTTTGAGATTTATACCTATTTTTTTGATGTTTGGTCTTCTTTACATTTCAAAATATAATGGCAAAGCCATTTTAATATGGGGATATCATGAAAAGAATTGTTTGGCAAGAGAAGGAATATTTCTAAGTGAGATCCCAACATGAATATTTCTGCCTAAGCTTGGTTTTGGAACATGCAATCTAAACCCTTAAATTTCTGTGAAGCTTGGAGTTTTTTTCTGGTGACTCACATGTATTTAATAGAATAAAATGAGAAATTCATCAACTGTTGTTTTGAACTCTGTGCTGTACAGCAAAATGTGGTACGTGCAAAGATATCCAGGACAATAATTATTCCTACCTCTAGATGTAGTTTTAACACCATAATTGCTGTTTCAGGTATAAAACTCCCAGCTGGGTTAATTGTCTTTCTAAAGAGAGGAATCTTCACCCTGCTGTCCTACCCATCACAAGATGACCATGTGTTCACTTGGAGCACCTTAACTAGGCTGGTGTAGACTCAAAGTGGGCATAAAAAACTTCTGAGCCCCCAGACTGGGAAAAGTGGCAGGCAAATTATTAATTTGAAGTATATTTTCACTCCTGCATCATTTACATCACTTAGGAAAGCTTCAGGATAAAGCCAACCTAGTTGTGAATTGCTGTGGACAAAAGTGACACTGAGCAACAAAAGAGACCCCAAACTAAATACAATTCACTTCACTGTTCCAAAGTACCACTGAGATGCAGAATTAGAAACATCCATTTGTTGTTCTTTTTATAGTACAGCCAAATGACTTGGAATTTTAGCTTGTCCCTGCCAAGGATTGCTCAATTTTGAACAAAAAGTCCTCAGCTATAATGTTAAAAAAGCACCAACCATCAATTGAATACTAATCTTTATGTTCTATGATACATCACTCCAGGAATGCTACCATTTAAAAAAAATGTGAATTTTAGTTTTCATAAGTGATGGATTATTGTACCAAGCCATGCATTTTCCAGTAAAGTGTCCTTTTATTTGTCCTGTGCGATTACTAGTTTGTGGAAGTATGTGTGGGGTCATTTTAGTGCTGTGGGAAAATGGAACACTCTTCTGTTAAAATCAGTAGTGAAATCAGAAGCAAACTATGCTCTGATCATTGTAGGCATGTGTTTAAATATTGCTTTCCTTAATTGGCTATGTTCTATTTACTTAAAATGAACAATTTGGCAAGTTTTTCTCCCTTGACAACAGCAAAGCGTAAACCATTTTATAAGTTTGGCTGTTAAAATCAGATTTGTAATGTAAACCACAATATTCCAGGGTTGTTGCTGTTGCTTAACCAGTTATTTTAGCTTGCCATTGTTTTATAATTGTGCACCTTTAAATGCTCTGGTTCTGTTTAAAACTAATTCAAAATGCCTTGGTGAAAAAAAGAAAAAGACTGATAATAATGATCATACTTTTAATTTTGCTCTTTCTCTTTGCTTGGATCCTCTGTCTGAAGATTATAGGGGAGGTTCAGTCTGGATGGGGAGAGAAGGGAGTGTGTCTGTAACTGCAGCTAAATTATCTCTTCAGAAATTCTGCCAGAGGGACAAAGGACCAGGCTCCTGCCAATTCACCTTGTGGAGAATATTTCATTTTAGTGGATGGATTGATTGATTGATTGATTGATTGATTTCCAAGAGAAGAGGGAAGGCTGTTCTTTCCTTAGAAAGAAACCACCCCTCCCTGAGCTGGGTGTCTTTGCAAAGGGAGGCTGCACCACTCTGGCTATCTCACTAAACCGCTCTGAATGGGCACACTGACAGAGCTCAGGACACTGAACAAGAGTTATTCAAGGGTGGCAAGTCTCAGGTGATTTGTTAAAAAACTTTCAAAACCTGCTTGTTCAGGAAAAACTCTAGGAAAGGTCTTCCCATGGCATCTCTGCTGCTGCTGGAGCATGCTGAACTTCTTCTTACAAGCACTGCCTATTTTGATAGCCATCACAGTGCCCTGTAAGCACCTCAGCAGAGAAAAAGTTAAATTTATGCCTTTGAAACCTCCCCCAGGGGATTTTCGGCAGCTGGATTCCGTGTCTTTTTGACACAGAGCAGGAATAAATTGCGCTCAAGTTGTTTCTCAGTTTGGTAAATGCTTAAATACAATAAAATATAATCATTAGGAGGGGAATACTTTCCTTTCCATAAATTAATGCGTCTTGCACACATTTTGTGGCGTGCAGCCACGTCTTCTATAACAGCATTAAATATATATATAACTCTCAATCCATCTTGGCAAGGGGATCCAGTCCTTCACTGGTGGTGTGGCCATCTATCCTTTCCCATTGCAAGGAGTGCACAGCTAATAGTGCGTAGCACGCCCAGAGCCCAGAGCTAGGGCTGAAAAATCACCCATGTGAAACTTGTGGGATTGGTGAGCACTTCATGAGCAAACTGGTCGCAGTCCAAATACTTATGGGCAATAAATAACAGAGGTCTGTGCGTAACCGGCAGGGTGAACTCATGGTGTTTATTCAGAAAAGTATTAATCAGATGGTTTGTAGTGTCCAACCAGCCATGCTGCTGACCTACCGCATGACTGGGATCTTACCAGAGTGGCTATGGCCACTCTTTTCTCAGGGTGTCTCAGAAACCTGCTGTTAATTGAGAAATATCGTTTCACTAAAAGTTTCTCTCTTGATTTCCTTCAGTTTTCAGGCTGAACTACAGTGCCTCTGACACAAATGACAGGAACCGAGTTAAAAGCAGATTAAAGAAGTTCATCTCCCGACGACCTTCCTTGAAAACATTGCAAGAAAAGGGACTTATTAAAGGTGTGTTCAGTAATCTATTCTTCTTTTTGGTGTAAAAATTAAAAAAACACAAATGAATATTTGACTCAGTACACTGGACAAGCATTTCTTAAATATGATTTTGTTGCTGTGTCTCACAACACCCTGCTGAACTATAAAGAAAAGAGAATCAATGTATTGTTCATCTACCTCTGTGATATCTGACTGCTCCTCCAGTTTTTCTTCTTTGGTGTGCAAGTGGTAGAAACCCCTCCATTCAACACCATGAACAATGCAAATCAAGATGATGCACAACTCCATTTCTTTTTAAGAAAAGAATATCGATATGTTTTTATGTTTTAGAAACCAAAATAGGACACTCAGATGCTGTGCTGACTGACTTGTTGAAAGACTTTCTTCTGTCTTCTCTCATTATTTTTCTAGCTCACCAACAAAATCCATTTTTAACAATTTGAAATACATGTCAGCGAATAAGAAATGCTTTGAATCTGTGGGGTTTTTTCCCTATGACAATTTCTTGCTAAGCTGGTCAGCCATCACTTTCACATATTCTTAAAAAATTGTTTCTTTGATAAAACGTGTTTGTTAGTTTATCCAAGAAGCGTTTCCCTGGGAAGCTGGTAGTTAACTTGAAGGCAGTAGCATTCTGACCACTAACATCCAAGCAAAGCTGTGTTTTTAAATATTGTCTGGAATAACGCTTGAAAAATTTACGCACTCCCAAATTATTATGTGTGAAACCCACAACTGCACATGCAAATTGACTAGAAAGAGGCATTTTGCCAGCCGCCCCTGTCAATATCTGGAGTGTGAGTTTTCCAGTGGTGTGTCAAAAATAGCAAGGGGTGTCGCTAGTGTGTATTAAACTTGTCTGTCCTGAGCCAAGAGATTGACCCCAGCCAGTGTAAGCTAAAGCAGCTACAAGAGTTCAACACCAGCTGGGCCCATGTCTGGAGAGAAGAAGATTTGATGAATTAAGTTCTTATGTTTTAGATACGTGCAGAGATGCTCAGTGCAGTGTTGTTTACTGTAAGGAAATCTTCATTAAATGTGCCTCAGTTGTGGGGTTCTGCTTCCAGCTGACACAGAAACTTTGAAAAAATGTCATTTATGCATCAATATGTGTGTGTGTGGTGTGCACACTTGCACACCAAACTTTCAGGGTCTCTCCTTACACATTTGTGGTAACTGATTTCATTACTTCAGAGGGTTTTGCTTTTTTGAAGTACTTTGTGAGTTGAGGGTGGGATTTGAATGCATCATGTTAGTTTGTTTCAGTTATTACAGTAATAGAGGAGTAATTTATAGCCTCTTAATTTCTGGGTTTAAGGGTCGGGGTTTTTTTAGTTTAATAAAGTGTGGCTGATGAATCTCCTGCAGTGTTACTTAGGGATCAGATGTGATCCCTGCTAACAAATCCAGATTCATTAGCATAACACAAATCCACTCTCCAATATATCTCTCTAGGAAAGCTAGATGAATTTGAGTTTGTCTAGAGTTGCATTAATCTCCTGATTTGTAAACATAAACCGGTTCTACCTGGGATACTTCTCCATGGATAACAGAGGTGTTGTTGATTTGTGGCACAGTAACTCAGAGTCTGTACCCAGCACAGTTTTATTACTGCACTAATATTGCCATGAAGAAAACATGTTAGTTATCTACCATGAAGTTTCATTAGGATTAGGTTTTGGCCATGCAAATGAGGCAGGATTCGTTAGCACGGCTTAATTCCAATCTACGGTAAGTCTATGCGAAATGCTCATTTGATAAGGCTCCTTCATTGTCTTCACCACAGTTTATCCCCTTAATCTGTTAAAATGTTATGAAAATGCAGTTGTGGTGCTTATGCAGAGACCACTTTTAAATGTTAATTTTCAGTCTCGCATTAGAATATTTGTAAATCACAAAATGCAACCACCCAGATTACCAATGAAAAGCTTGCCAAATTTTTGTATTATAAGATGCATCTATTTATTTTTCTAAAGGTGACTTAAATGGTTGCAGAAACCCCTCAGAACTATTTATTGGCTTGTTTCTTAAGGGAAAAAAATGTTAACCAATTTTTACAAGAAAAAATTCCTCCTGCTCTGAGAACATGCCTACGACCTTTTATTCCATAGGGAAATACTTCTGTCAGAATTGTAAATCCCTTAAAATAGGGGCTCGTAATAAAAGTGTGTATAATGCCTTGCAGGACATCTTGGTACCAAATTCCTGACAAAGAACTTTTCTGTGTGCTGGTGAAGAATTGATATAAATATCTGTGAAGCGTGTGGTGTTAATTACTCCAATGCAGTGGCTCTGTAGGTGCTGTGAAAACCTTCACTTTTCATCAAGAGCTATTCATATTTGCCAGGGGCACTATAAAGCTCTCAAATCTATATTGATTTTTTACATTGTTTGTCACACTGGAACCAAAACTCCAATAAATTTAACACGTAAATTATAGTCATGAGTAAATACATTTTAAGGTGGTAAGTTCACTTAAACACAGCCCTGTGCTCTGTGAGTCGCTGATGCGTGCACACTTGGCCAGGAGACTCGACACATTTCTCCACATTAACCAAATTTGGGAATACAGGCTTCAAAATTAAATAGCAGTTTGATCTCCTGGGGTACTTTGTTCTGCCAACACTGCTATCAGGAAATCTAGAAATTATGTGATTGTCATTTAACTCTTACACAAACTTTGCTTGCTTAGAGTGTAGAAGACATCTGTGCAGAAAGTAAAGCAGGGAGTTAAATGAAAATAGTAAGGAGGATAACACTCAGACCAGGGACTGTAGAAGACTGATGGTTAAACTTTAGCTACGTGTTGATCTGAAAATGAAGATGCACTGACATTTTGCATGACAAAAAGTTATTTTTGTCATCATTGTCCCATTTGCTTTCTAGTCCTGTGCATACAAGAAGCCAGAATGGGAACAACACGTTGTCTCCATTCATTGCAATGGGCTGGTGGCTGGGGCTCTTCATGCTCCAGCAAGAGCTCTAATGGAGATCATCTGTCCTTGTTCCATCTCACTCATGCTTACACAAAATATCCTTGGTCTTGAAGCTTTTTGAAGCATTTCTGAGGTGATGTGCAGTACAGGGACATTGTGGAATGTGTCTCTAAGCACACTTCTGTTCTCAGATATACACATGCACACAACCTAGAAATAGTAAATAAAAAGCATGTCCCATGTCTGCCATTGAAGCAGTGTTATTTTGAGAATAACTGTTCAAATTGATATGCTAGGGCAGGGGTCCTTGGTTCCTCGGGATTGAAATATTCTCAGAATTTACAGAATCTGCACTAATATGCTAGAAAAATAATATATAAATCTTCTTTTAAAATTATTTTATAGTCTATAATTGAACTTTGATCTTTATGTTTGAGCTTTGTCATGATTTAGTGTTACCCAGAATGAATTGCCAACCTTCAACTTGATGTTGGCCTCCTAACATCCTGATTTCTGAGATTTTCTAGACCAACAAAGGAAAAGAAACTTCTGTGAAGCTGTGATTTTAAAGCTATGATGGTTGTGTTGGTAATACACTATCACAAAATACACTCTCAGCAAACAGTAAAAAAACATGAGCAACAACTTCACATAAATGACACTGTGGGAAACGAGGAAAATGAAGCTATGCAGCTGGCAAGAAAATTATTTAGGTTTCTTTTTTTTTTTAGGGTGGATCTTTCTTTCCCAAAAGCTAGACACCAAAGGAACTTCATTGAATGCATTTCATAGGCTAAGGCAAAAACCAAAACAGCATAAAATTTGGAATGGTTACAACTGTTTCAAGATGAAAAATAAAAGCCACTCAATTGCTAGTGAAAGGAACTAGCTGTGATTTGGCTTGATAGCCTATAGAACAGGGCTCATCATATGTTGGTGGTTGTGCAGATCGCAGCACAGAGATCACGAACCATTTCATTTCCAGGCAAGGGAAAATGTCTTAATTGTAACAAATGTTTCACTGGACCTTGGAGTAGTTCAGCGTAATGAGCAGAATGTTCATGAGAAGTCCAAAAGAGCAGATTAAGGCCCACCTTTGGTGTGGTCTGTAATTATTGCAGGTTATGAAGGATTTTTGCAAGTGTTCTGGTGCACACCAGAGCTTAGGGAAAGTTAGAAAATGTTTCCTTTGACTTGCAGGGGCAATGGGTCACGAGGGTGTTTCTTTATTTGATATGGACATTTGGAATCACTTCTCCTAAACCTTGTGGATGGCCAGACACTGAACAAAGTGATTTGTTCCTTTGACATGATGCTAAGAAATGATCCAGAGAATTTTTAAATGTCTCATTTTGAGAGAAGTGTTTTGAGTAGCACAGCAGGCACACTCTCTCTGAATTCAAACAAGCTCTTGTCCCCAGTAAAACACCAGAATTTCTTAAGAGAGACCTGTGTCTGTGGTACTATTTTTCATTTTTCTGAGAATGTGAAACAAATCTGGCAGCTCATATGCCACTTAATAGTAACTGTTCACAAATGTAATTTTTTTTTAATTGATGACCACCACAGATCAATGATATATAGTAAATCTCCACATTAAAAGGACTGGCAAGATTCCCAGCTTGCATAAATCAGGGGAGCTCCATTGACAACCTCGCTGACTTCAGTCAGCTGAGGACCTGCCCCACTTATTGTAAAAGTGTCGTGGCATTTTTTGGAGCCCCAGTCTGGAAACAACATCACTTTAATGTCTGACTTAATGTGTCTGACTACAGACAGAGCAGCTAGGAGAAGTCACCTTTAAGAATATGGCTCCAAAAGCATCACTTCCCTCTGCAAAAGTTCACAGCTCTGGTGCCTACTGTCCTATCCCTCTCTTTGTGCATTCATCTCTGATTTTCTCTTTTTGTTCTCCTTCCCTCTTTCCTTCCCAACATTCACACAGATACAAAGAAAACTACTTGGATGTTGATACAAAGCTCTGTTAGTCCAGCAGTTCAAATCCAGACGTTGCACAGTTAATTCTGTTCCTGAAAGGCGCAGGATTACATAGATATAATTCACATTTCTAAAAACTTGGGCATTATACCATTATGCCATCTCCTCTCATACCAGAATTTAAGCTTCTTCCTGAGACATGGGAGTATTTGCCATGCTCTTCCCTGTTTTTTTAATAAAAAACACTGAAGTATGAGTTCCTTCCAACATCTCATCCGTGTACACCCAAAACAGTTAAACAATGACATTCTCAGTGAGGATGTGGCTTTACTGGTTTTGTTTTAATTGTTTCTTTTCCAGAAGAATTGTCTCCCATAGTGGAGATTTCTGCAGCCCAGGATTAGTGGCTTTGCTGCAGCCTGAGAGAACTACTCAAAAAAAAAAAAAAAAAAAGTAGCCCTGTCAAGCTCAGGGAATACTTGAAGCTCCCCAGAACGAGCAATTCATTGCAGCCATAATCATCATTTTATATTATACAACTTGTGAACGTCCTTTCCCTTCTCCTCTGGTGTCTGGTTTTATATCCCTGTGCAAAGCTGTCACACACCCCAGCATCTCCAGCAGAACTTTTAACGTGCAGATAGTGGGGATGTGTAATGTAAACCATACCACCAAACATATTATGAATATATTGCTCTTCTTAAAAATGCTTGTTGGTTTTTCATACTACAGTATTGACTAACTGTCGGTGTTTGATGTATGGTTTACCAGCCTGATGTAGACTTATGGTTAGAGCTTAACTTGTTAGTTCTGCTTTTGCAGCCAATTCAGAATAACTACAGATGCCCCAAGATATTAAAATTGACTGCTCAAATGGACTCAGTGTGGGAGTTTCATTGGTTTTAAATTGATAACAGCTGAAAGAGTGAATGATTAAAGCTGTATATGGGCATAGTATGCAGCTCCTTTGTACGAGCCCTAGTGAACAGAATCCACTGCATGGGAATTGCCTTTGTTCTAATAAAAGATATTTCTGAACAATTGTTAGTTTAAATTTTTAAATGATGAAACAAGAGCATTTCAGGAGCCTATAGAGGAAATAATTCCTGAGAAACTGGAATATCTCTGAGAAGATAAAGTGGATTTCTATTCAGAGGGGAGCATTTAAAGTTAAGTAGCATTCCATAAGGTGGTAATTGTGTCTATTTCCCAGGCATTTGAGTTAAATAAGCTGGATAGGAAACATAAACTGTCATAACAGGAGGTTAGGAGTGTTGTGTACATCTCTTTTTTTCAAGTCATAAAAGATGAAGTTTTGGAGGACCTTATCACAAATAAATCAAACAAAGGGGTTTTTGCTTCCCTTATCCCTTTGGGACCAGTTCTTTTATTTTTTTTGAAAAAGTGTTCTGGAGAGCTTTCCCTTAAAGTAGTTTTAAAAAATGTACATATCTACACTTTTCAAAGAATAAGAAAATAATATTTTAAATTTGGTTACATAGAAATTTTTGCCTAAAAAAGTGAGCAATTCACCATTCCTTGTTTTTTGAAATACTGCACAAATAAATCTTATCTGAGTTTTCCTCAAGTATCTCTGTGACCTCCACAAATGTAAATATGGCAGTGTAACTGCTGCCATTCCCATGTTTACATACAGAGAGAGATCCAGCAAAAAAATCAATTGATTAGAGAGAGTCATGAAATTTGTGGTCCAGGAATACTCAGAACTGAGAGCATTTGGATGACTCACGGGATCATGTACTTAAAAATACTCATGAATTTGTAGAAGGGGGAAAAAGACCCCAAAGCAGTAGTGTGCTGTTGTTTTTTCATAGTCTATTTTGATGACCAGAAAGCATTAATACTGTTTTGCTGCCCCTCCATCCAAGATGAAAATCCTGAATGCCTGTGTTCTGAAGAAGAGTTAATTTGAATCTCAACTGCAGGTTACAAAATGTGACTGTATCCATACAGGGAAAGGTATAAAAAATGAGGTTAAATATTTTGCTGAATATATGGAATGTGAACCAAGAAATGAAGTAATGAACTAGGTGAGAATTGTAAAACTGTTTTCAGCCTGCTCAAAATTTCCTCCCAGGAATACCAAATATTCTGTGTTCATATTGGAGATTGAAAGAGTAACTGTGAAATAATTCTGGAAGTTGATTATAAAGTGGTTATAACACAGAAGAGAAACTGCTGAACAGCCACACATTAATTTCATTTCAGTTCTTCATGTGTTGCCATCTAAACACAGTGCAGTTCTTTGCCTGTTTTGCTTCTGAAATTGTTTACAAGTGTCTTTGTCCACCAAATAAGACACATTTTTCCTTCTTTTTTAACATAATTTACATTGGAGACCATTCCATATTATGCAAAGAATTTGACAGGTCTTTGCTAAAATTTTAAAAAACAATTAAGATGTCAAAAGAGGAAGTACTAGTACATTTTAATCATAAATCTCTGTATGTATAATTACCACTGAAGGCAGCTATAAATGTTTTATGAAGAAAATGTAACCAGACTGTGCTTTGTCAGAAACATAACCCCAAAACATGTAACAGACTGTTCGCTAATGCTTAACGCCACACATGCACACAACCTTCCTCAGAGCAGCTCTGTGAACCCAGTCCTCCATCCCTTCTGCAGCCCAAACTCCGACTTAACTTCCATCCAGGCTTTGATGTACTCTTCCAGGATGCAGATCACACGCTCTGGGAGGTGCTGGAATAGACTGCCCTGATGGATCTCGAGGAGTCCAAAGCAACCCCTGCCCTGCACCTTGTTTCTGTCACTGTGCTCTCTACTCCGGGGTGTCAGGAAAGAAAGGGCAACCAAGTGGCCCTTGAAATCTGAGCTGGGTATGAAATTGTGGTGATTAATGAAAATGAAGCTCCTTGCAGCACAGAAATTTAAAAAAAAAAAGAAAAAAAAAAAAAGGGGCTTTTGCTTTTTAATGAAAAATGTTGGTTTTAGAGCAAGAGGCGCTCCAGTTGGTTATGGTGGAGTACGGTGGCACTGACTATGGAGGAAAGATCCAATTCCATGGGAGCTGGTACTGGGTTTGCTGTGCACAGTCCAGACTGGTGCTATCACCCTTCAGCTATCTATGTAATAATTTTCAAAGCCTCCACACCAATTTACAAACCGCAGTGCTCTGTTGAAATGCTATATGGAGACTGTCTCTTCGGATAAATGATGACAGTACACTCCTATTGTTTCAGCATTTAACTGGCTCCTATTGAGTAGTTCCTCTCATCTGTTTGATTCATTCTGATTTTAGCTGACAACATCCCTGTTACTGATTGCTCTTTTCATAATCTCTCAAACACACAGAGTGGAAATGAGGTGGAGGAAGCTAATTAGTAATCTGACGAGTTGAACCTGCTAATACAAACGTGTTTCAAGATCAACAGTCAAAGTTGATCAAAACTTTGAAATCGTAGAGACTAAAAGGTGGCATTCTCTAGTTAAAAGATTGCTCATGAGGGAAGAGACACTAATCACTAGTTAAACATGGAATAAGATGAAATCCTCACCAAAAGACATCTAGTATCTTCTGGTTTTCTGAGCAGGCAATTCGATGAGTAAAAAAGAAAAAAAAGATTTTGTGAAGTTGAGATAAAATTGTAGACAAGTCCTGATGATGCAAAGTAATGAAGTCCTTGCACTCATACTGCTCTCCATGAAAGAGTGAAACTTCTAAATGCATGGAAGGGACAGGTCACCTGACCAGATGAGTTTCTAGGTTGCACCAAGTGCATCATGCAGGAATTTGTATTCAATGACTTAGGGAGCTGCAGCTCTGGAACTGCCTGCACATTTTTTATGGCAGGTCCAAGCAAATGCTGGAGACCTCCAAGCCTAGAGAAAGGTCAAAATTAAGGTGCAAGTGTCAATTGAAACTTGAATCCAGAGGGAAGCATCAAGCACTATGAGCAGCAGATGTGAAGGGATTTGGTTCTGGGGCAAAAGCTAATGATCACTAGGACTCAAAAAGGATTTGGTTCCAACTTGCGTATGCATCTTCAATATCTGAGTTTTAAATTAATAGGCAAGCTGAGAAGAGAGAAAAACCCCACTAATAATAATATGCTTTAATGTATTTTCCTCTTGTTCTCCAAATGTAGATCAAATTTTTGGCTCCCATCTGCACCTGGTTTGTGAGCATGAGAAATCTACAGTCCCCCAGTTTGTAAAACTCTGCATAGAAGCTGTTGAAAGAAGAGGTGAGTACCTTATTATTTAATACTTTTTTTTCCCCTAATAGTAATCAAAACTTTAACCTTGTAACTCTACTTGAATTTCCAGGATAGGCAGACAGCACAATCTATAACGTAGTTATGAATGGAACTGTATCACATTCTGTGTATCTTCATTTTCTTTAAATGATAAGACATTACTAGGAGTCATTCATGCTGATTATTCCCCTTTTTTTTTTGATATGTTGGTTTAGTCTTTCTGTGGGTAAGCAAATGTTAAACATTGATAAAGTGTCAGTAACTTTCATTCTAAAGTTCCTGGTGAATGTAAGGCAAATACTTTTCCCTAGTCTTGAATTTCATTTAACCAAAATAAATGTTATTCTAGAGTGGCATTTTTTTAAAATGAATGCAGGTGTCTAATTTTTACAGTTATTTTAAAAGCCACAATATTGTAAAAATACTGAAATGAGTATCCATCCTCATTAAAAGTTTTGATTAATGAGAAGAATTTCCATAGTATAAAAAGATGCACTTAACATCATTGCCTGCCTTCCTTTCTACAGAGTGTATCTTCTCTCACTGAAGGTCATTTTCTTTGGAAGGTGCATGCGGTAGATGCAGAATCTTAAAATGTATTGTATAAAAATGTGAGGCTTCATCACCATCTGTTACAAGTTTACAACTTGTTCCAGGGATCTGGGGAAACATATATCTTGCAAAAGATAGAAAATTTATTTTCAGAATAAGGCTGGGTGAACCCATTGTCACTGCCATATCCTGGAGTCTCAGAACAAGAGAATCCATGAAAAATAAAAAGATACTTAGAGCGTTACACACAAAGGAAAAAGCTATTTTAATTCTGCCATTGTTACCTGGTTTTATAGTGAAAGGTGCAATAAAACTACCCTGGAGTTTGAAACTCAGGGAAATTCATGCTTTAATTATAAAGCAAAGAGAGAATTGGGATGTTATTATTCCCAGAATGATTGGCAGGAAGTCAGAGACTGAAACAAACTGGAGATCGTTCAGTAGGGGGAGATAGTAGCATTGGGTTTTTGTGGAGGAAGGCTGGAGGCTGGATAAAAAAAGGGGGAAAATGTGTGAAGTGACTATTAATAGAGGAGGAATTGTGAGGTGAAATTCAGAACATGAAAAGGAAAGGCAGAGATTAGATTGCAAAAATGCCACTCCATGCTGAACATGTCTAACAGACTGCTTGGTTGCAACCTCAGCACAAGTTCCCCTAAGAATGCACTGGGTATTTCATAGATGTTTTGGAGTATGTGACCACTCCTCCAAGTAGAAGTGAGGCCAGAGATCTCTGCACTGCTGAACTGTAATAGAAAAATTCAAGAAATGTAATTACATGTTTACTGTCTGTGTGATTATCAAAAAAATGTTCATGTTAGAAACTGGATGCATCGCTATTCCTTCAAAGGGGTTCATCCTTCTGAGTAGAGCATTACAGTTCCTGTGTTTCCTTCAACCTTGCAGTGACTTAGAGAAGCTAGCCCCTTTTGGTTAGCCTAACATGTAAATAAATGCTAATCGCATGGCATGAGATAAAAATTTCATGTTATCACTATATTTATGAGTTTATATTTGACATGGAGGTTTTGGTGTTGGTTTTTTTTTTTCTATTATCGTTCTCTTGGATTAAGACGCTTGCATTTATTCACATTCTATTTACTCAAAGTGTTGTTTTTACTAAGTTCTGGCATAAACCATCTCAGGACAGCAGTAATTTATGTGAAGCTAAGTCCAATGTTTATGCAAGCTTCTGATGACATTTTATGCCGGGGTTGGTATTAGGAAGCAGCATGTGGAGGTGCCAAGTCTCCCGGCATGGCTGAGACTCAACAGATCTGAAGCCCTCCTCTTAATGGCCAGATATGCCTCCAGCCAAGATACTCAACTGCAGAGTCATGGGAAATACTTATGTACCAATTATGGGAAAGGCACATTTAATGAAAACTGTATGTTTACTTTCATAGTCTTAGTAAGATGGCCTAGATACTCGGTACAGCTGGCATATTGGCTGTGGTAGAAAAGCTTTCTTTTCCTATTTAGAGGATATATCATCCACATACTGTAACTGTACCAAAAATGTTACTTGCGTGCTTCGCTTAAGATAAAGGATTATTAGGAAAAAAAGACCTTAGGAGACCATCCCTAAATGTTACTTACAAACCATTCTCACTCCACTGAACAGTTGTGTTCCTAGCTATCAGCTCATGGATTTAATTGTTATTCACCTACTGGTTTTCTATTTGCTTTTCTGATTTTTAAAGCATAATCACTGTGCACAGAAAGAAAGTCTAGCAGTGATCTGAATAAACCATATTAATTAGTACATTTTCCTGTGTAGACGAGGTTACACACAATAGCCAAATGTAGCAATATTCTCCCACAGATTAAAAATGTAGAGGTTGTCATTAACCATTGGCAAGATTTCCTGTATAGTTACACTGTTTTAAAATGAATATCAAAAGGATGTTTATTCTGAATATATTCTGCTCTAACTTAGATCAAAGTTTGGTCATTTGTCCCACAGTTCGCTTCCTCACCATTTCAGAGCAGGGGGGCTTTCTAACATCTGATCTAAAAGCTCTCACACCATAATGCATATTTGTCTATCCAACAAGGATTCACTTGTGAATGTGATAAAAATGGAATGAATTCCACTTTTTCAGCCTCTTTTTGTATTTTTAGTTATTGAAGTAGAACTGTGAAGCAGAAGGTCTTTCTCCGTTTCCTCAGCCATCTTGCAGAGCTGATAGTGGAATTTAATAAAGAGAGGCAATAAAACTGTGCCCATTCTTGGAAACTGGCAAGAAAGATGTCACATATAATTTTTGGGGTTTTTTAAGGAAGCTCAGTTTTTCTCCTCATTCTTCCTGTACTTATGAATTACTTCTAATAATTACTGAATTATTCATTCATAATTTTTTATGAACTGCTAGTCCTGATTACTGAGCTACCCAGACTTGTGCCTCTAAAGTAAAAACTATCTTGGAAAGGCATGTTGTATCCTTGGTATTTCATGCAGTATCCTAAATAGAAAAACCTCCCATGTCTGTGGTGTGACCTGGTGAGGATAAGAGAATAATTCTACACCATGCAGCAATCGGATTGAAGAAATACAGGGGCTACTCAAAGATCTCCAGCATGTCTTCATTTTCTGTCTTCTCAGGGACTTCACAGGGAAGTTTTTATGGAACAGCACATTCTGTGGGTTTTTCTGTTTCTTCTTCTACTTTGCCATCCACACCTACCTTGGATGGACCTCAGGCTTTTCTGGGGCTATCTGTTGACCTGCCCTTTTCAATCTGTATTCCTGGTTTTCAATCTGTTTTTCAATCTGCTTTCTTCTTCTCCCTAGAAAGTGTCTGACAGGTAGCACCAGCCCTGAGTAGAGCAGTGCAGCGAGGAGAGCCTGGGACAATCCTCCCAGTGTACTGTAACTCTCACACTGGGCTCTCCTGCCAAGGGTGGGGCCCATTGCAAGACTTTTTGGTGTTTCTAGGCCAGATAACATTTCCAGACATTTCTGGAGTTGCCTATTTATTTTGTTATCCATGACCCTTTAAAAGTCCTGACTGTCTTTTTTTAGGGGGTTTTTTTTGGTGTTTTTTGGTTTGGTTTTTTTTGTTTTTTTTTTTTTTTTTTTGTATGTGTGTGTGTGTTTTCTTTTTTTAAAAAAATATGTGAAAGGCATGAGTAGAACACATTAAAAAAAAATCAGCTTGTGTTGTACCTCAGCAGCATGCCATCCAATACTTCTCATAGTATGTTTTATCGTGTGAAAACAGTCTGATACTAAACTCTTTTCCAGGGAAGATCATTTGCCTGTGTGTCTAATGACAGAGTAAATGAACACCCCAAGCAGTCTGCATCCTAAACCTACCCAGGGTATCCAGTGTGGCTTGGGTTTAGTAAAGAAATACAATCCTAATGCTCCAGGGAAATATAATTTAACTTTCATCTCTCTTCTGAAACATCCTTCATTTTCTCCCTCCCTTCCCAAATTCAAGTTAGAGTTCTCAAATCAGCCTAAATATCTTGAAAAATGACCATGCAGGCAGCAAAGCTGGTGATTACAGGTACCGTTTCCATTCTGAGCTGGACGTTGCAGATATTGTTTTCTGTTGCTTTTCTTGGAGCACAGGATGCTCTGACAGGAATGATACACAAAATTACATATTTGATTCAATGCCTAAAAGCCACCCTGGGATCCATAACCTTGCTTAAAGATTTAAGAAAGACCTTTAGTCCACTTCTGAAAAGGTTCTTAGCTTAGAAAACTTTATCTTTCAACTTTACTTCTTAGCAGCTGTTATGTTTTTTTGCTGTCGTTTGTTTGACAGGATCCAGTTATAGGTTCCGATGTCTGTTTAAAGAAACAGGGAGGTTGTTGGCTTTAAAATTCCCTTACTGCTTGTGTGTTCAACATTTTCCCAGGCTTTTCTACATAGTTTGCCAAGTAAAGGGACTGACCTTTTGTAGCAAACACTTTTTCATTTCTAAATGCTCACTTTGATTTTTGTCCCATTTTATGCTCATTCCAAACTGTTTACAACCCACTAAAAATGACTGTGAATTATATGTTTGTGTAATGGATTCCTTTTGTGGTCAGAGTGGAATGTTTACTTTGAACAATTAGTTATCTTTGGGCAGATTATAGTGACCTGAAAAAAGAATGGCTAAAATTATTATAGTACCTTAACTATTTCCTTTTGTTATCTTCTCTGGGTGTCCAGTGTGTTATTTACTGGGTTTCATTGCTCTGAGACCCAGGGAACAAATCATGTTAAATAAGAGCAGTGACAAAAACCCCTCTGAGTGCGGGGCACTTGGCTTGGGGGGTGATCTGGGGTAGCACCAGTGAGACTTCAGAGGGCACCATTAGGCCCTAAAAGACTGCATGTGCAATTTTAGAAAGACGTAGTTTTAAAAAAAAAAAAAAAAAATTAAACTTGCTCTCCAAAATTCAGATTTCTCACTGACTACAAAGTCTGACACCTCAAAGTGCCTAAAACTGATACTCATTTTGGCTTTAATTAACTTAATGTCCATAGCTGTGCTTGATTATGCACAAGATCATTGCAGACGTGCAGACACACAGTCTCATGCTGCAGAATATTCAGGGTTTAAGGAAGAAAATGCCTTTATGGGCAAAGATAAAGTAGCTTATGGGATGTAGTAAAGAAATACAGTCATCCCAATGGAGAGAAATGAAGATAAAACCAGTATTTTAAACTACCTCACCTCCCAAATGCCATGCTGCCCTGTGACAGAAGGTTGTGTCCCTTTCATCAGTTTTATCTGTTAATCTAAAAGCTAAAGTGCAGCTAAAAGCACTTTAAAACCTATTTATATATTAAAAAAAAAAAAAAAAGAAAAAGAAAGTGATATTTCATTACCTTCTAAATCATACATCGCTTAAAAGGTAGTCAGTATTCTGGTAGAATGTTTACACAGAGGAAAGTTCACTTATCTCAAGGAGTTAAGCAAAGAGGAAATGAGTTTTAAAAAATACAAAGTATTGTGAATATATTTATGTTGCTAGGGAAAAAATGAGTTTTTAAAAAAGTCTAATGCTATCTCATTTTCTAATGGAAGGAAACATTGCAGAATAATTTTAAAAGAAAACAAAACAAAAAAATACAATCCCAAACACCTCCTAAGGCTGAGAATTCCCATGCTGGGGTCATTGTCTAGCGTATGGTGGAATGAGTGGATTATAAACCGGTGAGGATGGCAGAAGACACAAGGAATGGATTCATAGCCATTGTATAAAACCCCCAGAGATTTATAGAATTGTGTAGGTGGGAAGAGCCCTCTAAGATCACAGAGTACAACCATTCCTCCACAACCATCATGGCCACCATTAAGGCATGTCCCCAAGTGCCATACCTACACAGTTTTTTAATCTCTCCAGGGATGGGGACTCCACCACCTATCTCCACCTCTGTATGTATTATAATACTCATTATCAGGTTTGAGTTCAACAGCATGTTCTTCAGGATTTATTTAGCTTAAGCAAAAAATGTCAGTTTTATTTGGTACTCAAAAATAGTTCATTCCCATCCCTGAGGACCTGAGGGAGGCAGTAGGAAAGTACAGGGTAGTTCTGCCAGGGTGTGCTCACCACCAGCTCGGGGCTCCCAGTAAATGCACAGTGCTCCTGGGATACTTCCCAGCACGGTTAGACCAAACCCACCAGTCAGTGGCACAAAGGATTTGTTCTGGCAAGGCTTCCCTGAGAAGGGAAACTTCAGGAGACTGACCTATCCTGTGCCATTTTATATTTCTGTCTGAGTCCAGGCTTATTCTCCAAGAGCGCTTGGCCCCTGAACAGCCACTGAAATGTATTCTGTGTTTCTTCACTCTTGTATCTTTCTATCCTCAGAGCAAGAAATTCTTCATGAATAGCAGCTTGCTTCCTACAAGTTCATTCACTGATTTTCAGTACTTATTCTCCTCTGGAAGCGTATTTTCCAAGCTCTTGTTTGATTCTCCCAGGCCTACACATGCTTCCTTGCTTACTCTGATATAATTTTACATTCTGTTTCCAGTGGCTTTAGAATTCGGTACCCTGAAACTACAGAGATCATGTTGCTCCACCAAATGATCTGAGCTCCCAGTTCTGCTAATTTTGTTGTGTTCATTCTTTCCCACTTTGGGATAATCTATTATGCTTGGATCCAGGCACGCACTAAAAGCTAATACTTCCATGAAGAATGTGCAATTTGTACTGTTTAGCTTGAGATGAGATTCCTGAAGCCTTTTATGATTCTATCTTGTTCCAATGAGGCTTCTGCTCCCAACTTTTATATGCACTGAATGTAAAAGAAAAGAGGAAAAAAAAAAATAAAAGAAAGGGGGAAACAAAATAAACTGATAGGAAAAAAAATTGCACACACACAAAAATATCCATCAGTTCAGCAGATAAAGCCTTTTTCCAGGGAATTCTGGTGTGCAGAAGAAATGTTTCTGAGGGCGTTGAACTATGTTTACTTTAAAGTGGCCAACGAGCATAAACTCAAACGTACAGATGAATGCAATACAAAACAACAAAGTTCTGAGAAAAGCCCTTGCAAGTTTGTGATTTAAAATGTTTGGTTCTTTTTTGTTGTTGTTGTTTTGTTCAGTAAACCCTTTTTTTGAGTAGAAATTAAGAGCGGTTGAATTCAGCGCAAACGTATTGGCAAGATTTCCTCAGCCATTTCTGTCTTCAGGCTCAGGCAATCCCACTCTAGCCACCTTTCTTAGAGTAAGAGCCAGTTAATAGTGTTGTGCAAGGTCCAAGTCAGAGCTGGCTCTGAAGGGTATTCACTCTGGGGCCTCTGTGTCTGCTAGAAAGCCACATTCTGAGTTAGAAAAAAAATATCAAGAAGTGTCAACAGGAAACATCACGGAAGGGCATGCAAGACAAATTAGAGAAAAGGAGACAACAGAAAAAAAATCAAAAAAAAAACAATCAAAAAAAGGAATAAAAGCCTTGTAATGACAAGACACAAAAGAGAATAAATATATAATTATTTAAAATTTTGGAAGAAGAGACTACAAGTTGGTTAGAAGAGGAAAAAGCCATAAAACAGGCAGGCATTTGAACCAGCTGTTGTCTTTGTCATAGTTACCTGATACCTGGTTCATTGATTAATCTGTTCCAGAGAAATGTATCCATTTCTATGAAAAAAGGGGGGATTTGTATTTTAAGCTGTGCCAGTAACAACAAGCAGACACTCATTGTGCACCAGAGTAACATTTACAATGCTTGGGCCAAATTCATGCCTTGTGTAATTTTATTGCTTTTACTGGAATTACACCAGAGATGAGTTTGGCCTTTTGCCTTTTTCTAGCATTGTATAATATATCTATTTGTGAACATGTAGACGGAAACAGGGCATTTTGTCTTCCGAATTTTCCATAAAATCCTGTTCAATAGGCATAATAAATAAAACAAACCACTTAACCTACGAAATAAGAAAGAATCAAACAACGTTTTTTAGATATTAAAATAATGTTAATGCACTTTGTAAATCAAGGAGTTGACACTTGTTCGGGTTGAAACAAAAAGTCCCGAGAAATTTAAAGCCAGCTGACTCTGCGTGTGTGTATTACTTTCTCTGTGCAAAAGAGAGAATGAAGGTCCTGACTCACCCCCTGGTCAAAAGCAGATTCAGGGCAGCTCACACATGAGGATATTCACCTCCCAGCCATGAAAAAGGTAAAAAGAGAGACACAAAACTCCTCTCTTTCCCTCCTGAATAAGCTGTGGCTGAGCGGCACCATGCCCTGGTACAGCACACATGCCATCACAGACAAGGAGCTGGCAGGATTTGCACTGCAAACCCCATTTAGTCAGACTTTGCAGTTCAGCCATTAATAGAACACTTTGGGCTAACACTTGGCAAAATGAATCTTGGCCTAGAAGAGATGTTCACTCACACACAAACACAAAAATAGAAGTTAAGTCCATTAAGTTCCTTTAAAAGGAAAAGAGGTGTAATTTCAGATCCTTTCAAATATCTCTCTGCTTAAATAGAAAGTAGCATTTTTAAAAATATTATGAAGGCATACTTCCACAATGCAAACTAATCACTTTTTCTATGGGAAAAAAAAAAAAAGGCCAAAAAGCTACTACAACTACACTGTAATTTTTTAAAAAAAAAGTTTTACAGCAATAAAAGAAAACACACTAAAAAAGTTTTACTGTCTGCATGCCACAATATGGGGTCAGTTTAAAAAAATCCTGTCTCCTTATTTTGTTTCTGCCTGCAATTCAAGAGAGCAAATAACTGCAGTTGTATTTTATTACTTCAATTATTTGCTGTAGCAGCTTTTGTTACATCAATGTTTTAATCATATAATACCACAGTCTAATGGGATTGATACCTAAGTGAGAGAAATTGTACCAACAGAGAGCTTCAGGAGGAAGGCAGAGGGCAAAGGAGGAGGACAGATTAAAAAGGAAGTTTTATGTGAAGGCTTTCACTTCTTTAAGAGAAGATTTCTTCAGCTTGTTTTGCTCCCCTGAAATTATGAAACTGATATTGTTAGCAATCTAGTAACAGAATTCTCCCCAGATTGGCTACTGCATGATGACCCCCCAGGGAACTAACAAGTCTTTCGAAGATCTTCAGTTGTCTGTTGGCTCAGCACATTGTTTCATTATGATCAGGATCCACACAGATCATGGATGCAATTATATAGAAAACCAACTTCTTTTGTCTTCACTCAAGCAATTGTTTGGGAGGAAGGGCACAGATGTAAATAAGAGCAAAATGTGAGCATTTTGTTTCATAACGCAACAGACCCAACCTCCCGGATCCTCCAGCTCTCTCCTTGTGGTTCTTTCACGCACCTTGTTTGGCGTCAGAGATGATGCCTTTCAAATAACTGAAATTTTGGGGGAATAGATATTGCAATCAGAAACTGCTTCCTCATGCCTCTTCTGCTTTGAAACGGACATAGGTTATTTCCTTTTATAGTCCATGCTTTATTAATACAAGTCTCTGTCCACCAAGAGAGATGGAGACTTCTCTTGAGGGACTTGAATATTCTGTGATAAATAGTTGTGCCTTACATTAAGGAAATGGGTCAGAGTTTTGCTGTTTCAGGTCCTTAAATCTTTATCTATTTGGAAAAATGTAAATACCCAGATTTTAGTTCAAGATTTAAAAACAAATTAAGGACATGAATTTGTTTAATTGTCATGATTATGGGCCATTAATAGGTGATACAGGTGATATTGTGGCTCTTAAAGTCACCACAGACACGTCCAAAACAAGGGTAAGGTGCTTGAATTATCTTCACTCAGAAGATAAAAAAGTCCCCAAAAGGCAGAAAGAGGTTGTTCCATGCCTCTTTTCTTCACCTCCCCGGGAAAAATTCCTCCCCAATATTTCAAACCTTATGCTTTGATTTGTCAGTCCTGAGCTGACGTGGTGTTCTGTGACATAACACACCAAAGTAGCTGCCACCAAATCCCAGCAGGAACCACACAATATGTTGAAGGTACCACAGCTTTTTGTTTACTTAGAAATGAAATAATTTTGATGAGTGCATGGTGTCAGTTAGCAAGTGCTGAGTTCCTCATGGTGATGTTGCTCATGTTGACTTAAATGGAAAACGGAGCAGCTCAGAAAAGTTTAATAAGAAAAGTTCCTTCGTGTGCTTGTAGTGATGCCCTGTGGAGCCACGAGAACTAAAAATCTGTCAGCATACTTGGTAGGAACTTTGTTTCGTGGTTCTCTAACTCATATGATTGAGATTAAAGTGAACAAAATCTTGGCACATAGCTTGGCAGGCGAGAAGCATTCCTGTGTTTGTGTGTGTGAGACAGAGGGACAAAAGAGAGGGGGAAATTTAGCAGCCACTCACTCGGTGTTAAATTATCAGGTGCTACATATTTTTAATAAACTTTAGTAGAAAGATAAGATACATCCTCTTCTATTGAAAACTGCTTTCACTTAGATGGTAAACTTTAACTTTGAATCAGCTGAGCACCTCCTCTGATCACTGAAAACAAAACCATTCAAATTCTCCAGCCCAAACATATTGCAAGCCAGACTTGAATCCAAACAAAGAGGTGAAAGGTCCTGGAAGGGTGCTATTTATGCAGGCAGGTTTTCTTACTTTCACACTAAACCAGATCAGCTACAAAACATCTTATTTAGTGCCCTGATCTGTGACCTGCAGGACTGTGCTCACAGCAGTGGCTGCAAAGGCACCGTATTTTTTAAAATACTTTTCAAACTCTCATGATGCGGATGACTGAAAAGTTTCTGAATTTACACTAGATATGGTTCACTCTGGTGTCTTTTATTATCTCTGTTCCAGTTGCACTTTTTTGTTCTGATATGCTGTGCACTAAAAACACAAAGGCCACAGCTTACAGCAAAAGTTTCTGTTAGAAACCCTGCAACTGCCTTGGATATCTGTGCAGTATGTGTCCTTAATAATTACTGGAATCTTCACCAAAGAAGGAAATTATATATGGAAAGCACTTGATGCCAACTTCATCTTTCCAAGCCTTCAGAAACACCAGAGGGTCTATGTGAACCCCAGTAAAAAAGGGATGAGATTGGATTTTTACTTTCCTTACATCATTCCATGCCACAGGCAGCATTAAGACACAAAGACAACGATTCAAATCAAATTTCTACCTGTAGCTTTAAATTTTAAAATAATTATCTTCCATGAAAATATCAAATGATATTCACATTTATGCATTTACTTCACCCAAAATTCAACTAACAGATATCCAGTACATTTTATTGCTAGCAACCAGAGTTTTTTTCTTATCAAAAGTCAGTATTTTTATGTATTTCTTGCATGTCTCAGCTATGTTTTAGTTATATAATTTGTATTTCATTGAGGTTTTTTTTATTTGCATATTTCAAAGCAGAAAGCAATTTGTTCCCTTTCATACTATACTTGAAAAACCTTTTTTTGAGGAGTCCCTGAGCAATTCATATACAAGTTTTGTGCTATTTTAGTCTAGTCTATCCTGGAATGCATGTCAAACCGTAGCATGAAAACTCTGGAGCTGCTTCTGCCAAAGTAATGAAGGATGCACCAGTGTCTTAAGTTTTGGCAATTATCACTCTGTAATGCAGTTCAGGAGGTTTATGGTTTCTGCAGACACCTTGACTATGTCTTTTACTGAATGTTGCTTTGGTGATCAGATTTTCCCAAATTAAATGGAGGGAAAAAATAGTTTTTAAGTTACTTGAACCTGTTTGGGGACAGAAAACACAGTGAAAATGACAGGAAAAATAATCTTATATATGTAGCTGCAGAGTCCTGTAGCTAAGATGGAAAACTAAAGTGGAAAAATATGTAATAACAATAGGTTTGTGTCATATTAAAATTAATGTCTCTGTTGTGTCCCGTAGTACTGCTTAATGTCACTGTTTCATAACGCTAAATATGAATTTCGCAAAAACCAAGAAAATTTTACTCACTTAGACTAGAGATTTATCACACTAAAGAAGGTGGGCAGGGCATTCAGTGGAATCCCATGGTTTTCACTCTTATTGGGCCTTCAAATGTGAGCAATGTACACTGAGAAAGCCTCTATTAAAGCAGGAGTTATCTCTGCATGCACATGCACACACACCTTTGTGTTATCACATTTATATGTTGGGCAGATATGCAATGCTAAGAATTCAGTGGGCTGGTGTTGGAGGGCTGTGTGAATACTTATCTTCCCAGAGAGCCTCTCGGTTTTCCACACAGCCATGCACTGCAACACCCAAAGGTGTCTGATAGTGCGCCTTAGACTAAAGAATCTACTTTTTAAATGTTTACTCCCCCTTAAAGATAAAAAGCCAACACAAAGATAGATGCCTACAATACAATGTGAATAACAACGACCAGCACCATCTGTACATTAGAGCTCAGGGTCCTGCACATCCCTCTGCTACAAACTCAGGACTTCTGTGTTTCCTGTCCCCAAACAGGTCTGATTTCTAACTGCAGGACACGCATCCAGCCTTCTGTGCTATGCAGCAAAACAAGTGCTATCAAGTGCCCCACTGATATTTCTTTAGCTGCTGTTGAACAGTAACAGTTAAACCCTGCCTTGGCATCCCTCATTTCCCAGCCATGCTCAGGGGCTGGAGGATGTGCCCATGGAAAGTTGAGTCGGACCTGATCCTGGAGATAACAGGGATACATACCCTTGAGACATCTAAGGCTGGACAGACCACAGTGTCAGGTTATCAAGTAATGGATCTGTTATAAAGGGTGTTTGGCCTATCTGGATTGCTCAGCTACCTCTAAAACCAAAAAATTATGGGAGAAACTGTGACTTTCAATTTGCAACCTTATTCCACCTTAAACTTCCTATTCCAGTCATTACCATAAAAAAAAACTGAATAAAAAATCTCTTTACCAAGCAAAAGTGCTGCAGACTAGAAAATGCAAGCTCCTTACCCATTTTGGTTGAAGGTTTTGTTTGTCCACACATGCAGTTCCTCCACTTCCATCTGTTCGAAGTCCAACAAGAAGCAGCACTAGTCAGGACAGGGAGGTGACATTACTGAGGTCTAATTTAATCTCTCACTATTGTGAAATTGTGAAATAAGGGAAAAGATTTCTCCTTACTGTGCACTAAATTCTGTTTAAAAACAGCATTGGGAACGAGGGATGTTTGGAGAATTGTAGCTGTCCCTTATCTTTAACCACAGTTCCTACTGGTGGTGTCAGTGGACCTGACTGGAAGTTCTGCACACTCCTAAAAGGACACTGGGCCCCCCCAAAGTGCAGTTTCCTTTAGTGTTCTGATGTTGCTTAAAAAACATAGGCATGATGCTGGTGATGATGGATCCCCAAATGAAGCACAGTTCAACCGAAGTGGGAGGATTTAGCAAAATGCATAAATTTATCGTCTGCTACTGTCTGTAAGAGGCAGATCTTTACAGTGAGCCTAAGACACAGCTGGCTTTTTCTGGAATGGTTTATGCTCTTGACCCTCCTCGGCTGTATAGCCAATAGGGAGTTGTCAGGCTACATGTGTTTTTAAACTTCTTTTCAGCTAAATCAGAAATCCAAAAGCAAAATACAGCTCTCAGCAGTATCATGTGGAGTTGTGACACTCCCTGGAGGGCTGGGGTACATAAACCAATGAATGGATTACAATGAGGCATAAATGTAGTATTTTCATCCATGACAGATATAATCTCGAGCCTGTATTTTTCATGTTACTTAACTCTTTCAGAACATAATGTGTGACAGAAAATGTCTTATAATGCACATTGCAGTAAATATCAGTCAAGTATGCTTTATTGCTGAGCTCTACAAGTTTCCAGAAGTTAACAGGCACAGCTGGGATATAAGAAATGGCAATGTTGTATATATTTCTTGAACATACAAAATACCTTGGCTCTCTTCTCCCCCACCCTCCACATTACATCCCCAGCTGTTCTGATCATGTCACACAGTGGATGAGTTTTTCCATCGTCAGCTTCTCCTAAAATGATAACCTTTATTCAGGCTTTCATCCTTCCCAAAATAAACAGCATTATCCATATTGTCACCACATTCAAATTAGACTATCAGAGTGTGGCACAGAATAATAGAAATGGAAGGTGGTAAACTGCCTGTTGGTAGCTGTACCTAGCAGAAAACACTCAATACAGGTAACATCTATTGATTCTAACATAAAATCATAGAATGATTTGTATTAGAAGGGGCCTTAAAACTCATCTCACTCCACCCCTGACATGGGCAGGGACACCTTCCACTATCCCAGGTTGCTCCAAGCCCTGTCCAACCTGGCCTTGAACACTACCAGGGATCCAGGGGCAGCCACAGCTTCTCTGAGCAACCCATTCCAGTGCTTCACCACCCTTGATCACTCTTGGTTAGCAGGAAAAAAAATTGTACTTGATAAAGTAGCAAAAAACCAAAGAAATCTTGTTTTACTTCAGATGAATTAAGGGCTGGTCAGAGTGGACCTCCTAACCTGTACATGAGAAGCAGGAACTGCAGCAAATGAAAGGGAATAGAAGAAATGAAGGAGGTATCAAAAGAGAAAACAAACACGTAAACAAAACAGAAATAAACTTTCCCAAAATTAAATACTCATGTGTTACAGAGAGAGACCACTACTTTCAAACGTTTGTTTGGCAATTTCTTATATTATACTGTGTTGCATGAAGACAATGTTATTTCCTTTTAAACTGCCATTCCATTTAAACCAGCAAGCTGATGTGTGTACTTGAGGTCTGTATTTTGTAGGCATTTTTTCCCTTTTAGCATAAACCTTGTTGATTTAAGTGAACAAAGTGAACAAAGATGAATCAGGTGGTAAATGTATTCATGTAATCATTTTCATTAATAAGCTGTTATAAATAATAGAGGGAAGGTTTTAAGTGTATAATTCTCTGTCGCACAATTGAGATTTTTCCACATCTTCAGCAGTAAGTTAATTAGAATCACCTGCATTTTCTTGGGCGGACACCAAATGGATTGCAAACAAAAACAGATTAAAATAGCTGTAGCTCATGGCATACAGATGACAAGATTCACAAAGAGGACAATCAGGCAATGAAAACCTCCTCTTTTTCAAACATTTTTAAAGGAAATTCAGCTCTTGTGAGTCGCTGTAAAAAGACGTTTGTAAGTGTTTCGCTGAAAGACTAGAATGGCTTTGTTTCTGATCCCATGATGAGTGAAAGAAATGTTTAAGAAAGATCACTTTACAGAGAGATTCAGACTGAAATGTGATGACTGTGATTCAAGCCAAGCCAAAAATTACAGCTCAGAATTAAAGGGGATGGACGTGGCTTGGGAATCCATTTTCCCACATTCCTGAATCTCAATCATCCCAGCCAATGTTTAAAAGAAAATACAGTGGAAAGCAATGAGGTCACTTTGTTTAGCTGCAAGGAGTGGGACTAGCAGAATGGCAAAAGTATATATTGGGGGTAAGGGCAAAATTACAGTGAGCACGCTGCGTGTTCGCCGCCTTCATTCAAAACAAACAGTCTCAAAGCTTAGTTTAGCTTCTTGTTATAGGCAGCATCCCGAGGAAGCCTTGTTGTTCCAGGGGCTTTTAAACCATAAACTTCTTGAATGTCAAAGCACGGCACAATAGAGAAGACGACAGAGGCAGAGCAAGCTTGATTTGGGCATTAAACAGCAGCCCCGCGTTGCAGTGAACTGTGTGCTCATTTAAATTACACTTGCTTTGTACTCTCACTGCCCTTATTTATTTGTGTATAAATATCTAAGTGGAAATTCTACCATCGAGTGATATGAAACAGAAATGAAGTCTATCCTCCATCATATTCACTTGTTACTCATTCTCAGTATGTAATGCTCATATTCAGTGTTTTAATTGCTTCCATTAAACAGTTTCTATAGGGTCTTGAAAACAATAAGATCTTAGTCAAGCTTTTCTCTTTTCATTGCATCTTGGAGTTATTACTGCAAGAAAAAATGAGATTCTCTTTTTATGTTGGAATGCCCCTCATCTTCTTGATATTATTGCAGTCAAACATAGAATTATTTCTTTTCAGCCAATTTCCTAAAGAGATTCACCAAACCTCATGTCAGACACCTCCAATAGAGCTGTTTCATAGCCTTTTATGGACCAGTACAATATTCCCTCTCCTTTCCCCCACTATCTCTGCCTTTATTAAATTCTGAAGCAGTGTTGGATTTCTACCCATCACAGAGAAAAGAAAATCTTGTTGATGCTGCCTTGAATTCAGGCTTGCTGTCACAGGTCTTGCAGCTGGGCAGTGCTGGAAGGAAGTCCAGTACCTTCAAATCACATCAAATGTACACAAGGAGAGGACATTTCTCCGTTCTCTCTTTAACAGGAAGCAACAAAGCTTTTATTTTACGTTTCATGTTATTTGCTTCACTATCAAGTGCAGTGCTTTAATACAGATCCTGTTTGTAGCCCATGAAGAGGTTCAATCTCATCCCTGCTTCTTTGATACTCCTTTATAATTCAAGGGATTATGTTAGTCCTGTTTGTTGTAGCACTGAGCTCAGAAATCATGTTCAGCTCTTTATTTAAAGCAAACCTCAAGTCCTTTGTAGCCTAAATCCAGAGTGTTGGATGTACCTTGTGTTTCTCCATACTAAACCTGATTTTGCCAGACTGTGGCTGTTTAAGGTAGTAATTCAGATCTTCTGTAACTTTACCTGTCCTTGTCAACATTTAATATCTCCCTGACCTTTGTGTCATCTGCTTATTCAGCCAAGGGAATTTTTTTCTCTCCCTGTCCCATCTCTGATAGAGATATTATTTGATGGCACTGGATGAGAGCTCTGCTCTCAAGAGCTGTGCCGGTTCTGACCTTGCTAACTGATATCTCCCATTAACTACCACGTTTTGAGGTCTGTCACAGAGCCAGTTTTTAATCCATGTAATATATGCCCTGTTAATTCTATAGAATGCAAGTGCTTTAATCAAAATGTCATGTGGTACTACGTCAAAGGCAGTGCAGAAAGCCAAACACACTATTTCAACACCATTGCCCTCACCAACCAGACCTGTCAAATATTCAGTTCCATCAAAAAATGAAACAAGTTTTCTAGACAAAGCCCTGATTTCCATGAAACCCTGCTGGTTGGGATTAATGATATTTTGTTATGAATTATTTGTTCATAGTGTCCTGAATTAATTATTTAAGTAGGCTGTCTGAGACTGAGGCCAGTCTAGCCAGTCTCCAAGAGCATCTCTCTTACTGCTTTTACAATATCAGAATAACTCTTCAGCCTTAGTCATTTCCAAGTATTTCTCTGTCTTTCATTCCCAAATGTGAGGCACAATCATATCATGGCCACCAAAAATGGATGCTTTTTACAACAGTGGTTATCTTTTTGTCCTTCAGATTGACTTCCAACATCACCCATTCTTTGGTGTCCTAGGCCTGTTTAACTTTCATCTGGTAGAAGTCTCTAACATGACATTTTTGTGACATTTTTCATGGTAGCCAGGTATACCCTCTCCGGACAGGGGATGGACCTGTTTCCATATCAAATGATGACATGCTGCTGCTATGTTGCTGGGTAGTTTTAGCCTCAAAAATGTGATAATCAGCTGGGAGGAGAACAAGAAGGGGGTTATTCAGGTGACAAAAACAGCAGCTTTGTCCCATCAAAGCAGAGCCAACCCCAGTGCCAGCCCCCAGCATTGCTCCAGGAGCTTTGGGCATGTACAACCCCACCCTCTGCCACACCAAGAAGCAGGACAGGGATGTCAGCAACACTTTCTGGGGTGTAGCCCATGTTTGCTTCATGGTTTTTGTCATTTTCACCTCTGATTTTCATGGCTACAATCAAAAAATGTTATCTTTCCTCACACATTCACCTGAAACTTTGGGTTTGTTTAGTCACTCTATGAAAATACATATTTAATGTCAAATTTTAGTGTGCTAGGTTCTTTCTTTGCTAGTCTTCATGATTTTCCTTCTACTGAAATACACATATTGATCCTTTTGTGAATTTTTTTTTTCACTTTGTGTTTTTCTCGTCACATTATTGTAACATGGATGTATTTGCTGTATTCACTCATTTCTGCTTTTTTAAATGATTTCTTGCCTCACTTTTATGCACTTAGTAAACTTTAAAAAAAGAATTGTTTATAAATCAGATATTTATGGTAAGATGCATATGAAAACACGAGGAAAGAATTATAGTTTTAGGGAGAACATACCCTGATAATGACCTCTTAAATATTTGTAAAGATAGCCCTGGGCATCTGAGCCCACAAAATAGTTTATAATACAACAGCTTGATTGCATAATGATACTTTAGTTTTAAAACGTATGATCTTTCTGTTTATGGGAAGGCATAATAGGCTCCTTTGAAATACAATAGTTTTGCCCTGAACATAACTGATTTTAAATGAAAGGACTAACTAAAGAATGCCTTTCTTCAAGTTTGTACTTCACTTTGTTGTTGAATCCAGCACGATGGTTTCTTTTACAAAACAGGCCTGGGGACCACACCTATTTCAGGATACATTAATTGTGAAAGTTCCTTGGGTTTCCATGCAGGAAGTTACCTAGTGCTGTTTAAAATGGTATGGTTTAAATTCTAAATCTTATTAAAAAGGAAAGAAGTTTCTGCATACCACCACCCCTTTCTCCCTGCACGTAGAGAATTTCTTTTTATATTCAGTTGGAAGATACTATCAAATAGAGATTAAGATCAGACAGAATTCAGGGTGATTTGGGAGAGGGATTTTTTTTCTGTGCAACAGAAACGAATTAATGAGAACATTTGACTACAGATAGTTCCTAAATCACCTGGACTACCTCAATCAATATTGAAATCCGGTATTTTAAAACATTTTTTAATAAATATATCACCCAAACTTTAACCTTCTTCTGTCTGTTAATATTTCACTGCAACACCTGAGGCCAGCTCAAGCTGGTCCTAGACACTGGCTTGCACTCATTGTTACTTCTAATTTTGGATAAGAGTGCAAGAAATGTTTTAAATAAATATTCCTCTAACATCTCTTGTGCAGTACAGAGTGACTATAATTTTCATTATTGCTCATGAATCTAAGCCAAGCCCGAGTCCAGTTACCTTCTAACTTTCTTTTCAGGAGCACCTGTGTAATTTTTTTTTAAACTAAAATACTTAAAATTTACTATTAGTTGGGAGCTGAACTGATCTGTTCTTGAGGAAGACCTTTTCCTAAATTTCTTATACCATTACAAAATTTAGTGTGGAAATCATTATTGTACTTTTGGCTATAATTTCTAATTGTGGGTCCATCCTGTTCTCAGGTTCTCGTTAAAACAAACAGAAACAGAGTTGGAGACTGCAATATAAAGCAAATAAAATACTTGTTCTCCTTTAGGGCAAAATCCAGTGATTCTTCTCTGATAAACCCCACTACAAAACAAAAAAAAGGTCATCCTATAGTGAACTAAAGTTGTCTTTATCACAATGAATATTTTTTTCCTGCAAGTTTCTTTACCACTATACTTAAGCTCCAGCATCAGATAGGAAACTGGGCAAGGCTTTTGTTTCATCTTGTTCCCTAAGTATTTATAGCCTGCCGTGAAGAAACACTTACAGCAGTGCAGTGATGTTTTTATTCTTGATAGAGGTGCCCTTAAAAGTGAATTTGCTTTGAAAATTGTTCACAGAGACAGGATATAAGAACTATGAAATAAACTTTTCTCTCTCTTTCTCTGCCTTTCTCTTTTGTGCCTAATTGGATTTCCTAAATAAGTTGTTAACAATCCAGCTAAGATAATGTGGTCATGAAAAGGATGTCCAAATCCACCAATTTGAATTGGTTTGGTTTGGCTTAACTTTCAAAGTTCTTGGAGCAGAAAGTTGATGGCACGTGAATGTTATGATCGGCTTGATGTTTTCCTGTGTTTTTTAATCTGCCATGTTGTACAGTGCCCAAATGAAATGCTTATCAAACGAAGTTTCTGGACCAAAATTAATTTATTAACAAAAATAATGCACTTGTGTACTCCAGATCATGTTGCAAGATGTAATAGCCACCAATTTACAACACAGCTTGTTCATTTTCACTTGATCTGGGTGCCTTATGCAGGTTCCAAATTGATGCTCTTAATGTGAGACTATTTCACCCAAAGTGACATGGATTGTTTTCACTTCCAGATAACCAATGAGGTTAAGAACTGAATTGAGTTAGATCCAAACAAAAGTTAACATTCTGTCTGGTGGCTTGCTTGTTTGTTAATTTGATTTATTTTTCCTTTTTATTTTCTGGTTTAGACTTCAATTTACATGATACAATTCTTCATCCTCTACTACAAAAGTCCCACTATCCTATGCTGGGAATTATTCTTTCACTCTCCTCTTACTAAAACAAAAATTAGACTCTTCAGATTTAGCTTAGAATTGCATTACTTAAACATTTTAGTAATTTCCATTTGCTCATATGTTATATATCCAGCAGATGGATAATTTCCAAAGTTTCTTGATTACTAAATCCTTTTTGATTTCTCTTAAATAAACTTTTTCTTTATCCCTCTGTAACCAAAGAAAAGATCTTCCTGAAATGAATCATCACTCTCAGTATTATGTTGCAGGACACCCACTGGTGCAGGATAGAAAACTATTTAATAAAATGCACAGAGAAGCAGATAATTATTATTAATAATCAGAAAAATAAATTATTAATTTTTAAAACGAGTTTTTTTAATGCAAATCAAATCAGGATGTTTCTGGCAGCATAGACCCAAAATGACAAATGTATTTTGTAAAGAGGAAAAACAAACACGCAAACACACAAAAGATTTTATTTGGTGTTGTTCTGCATCAAAAGGAAAAGTAAGTTTTTTCAAATATTCCTAGATCAGTGAGAAACGCCTCCAAACACTTGAGTCCACTGGCCATGGCACTCCTGTGCCAAGGCATGGTGCAAGTGTGTCAATAAAGATTTGAACCTCAGCTTCTCCTTCTTTAACTGTTATAACAACTGGGCTTCTGGGCTCTTCCATTTGTTTTTACTGTTATCTATACCTTCTGATTTCCATTTCCCCCCACCTCAAATTGGACAGTGATTCCCCCTAGACACATTGTCAGGGAGCGTTTCCTGAAAATTTTTGGGTTTGACAAATTAGCGTTTTTCGAAGAGAAAGGCTTTCTCTGAAACTGCTTGCCAAAACCTAATTAAAACTTGTGTTCCAAGGGATAAGTAGCCTTTAAAAAAACCTCCTGGTTTGTGTAGCTTCACTTGGCTTCTTATGTACTTGCAAGTTTTACTTGTGAAATGACAATGTACGTTTTAGTGGGTTTGATTTTTAAGCACCCAGATTGGGTTGGTGTTGCACTGCAGCGAATTCTCCCGGAAAGGGAGAGAGCAGTTCCCATGTGCTTTGAAATGCTACAGCTATGCAACAGGGGCTGGAAGTGCTATTTTAAACACTCCTATCAGCAGAGCTTGCTGCAGGAGATAATATGTCACAAAAGGGAGTATGACATCTAGTTTCACCTAGAAGATAAACCTTGAGTAGATATGCATGGAGAAACAAGACTGTCGGGCTGTCCTTGAAAAGAATGGCCTATATGAATGAAGAAATGTTCTCCAGGGCATATGCTGCTTGGGATATTTAATTTCATCCTCCGACCTGTCTGATCCTCTATGAAGAATATAGTAGAGAAAGGATAGTTGTGTGGAGTCTCACACACATCATGATTTCAGGGTGGGCACCTCAGTGCTTTATTTTCAGAAAGGTCACAGCCTCAGAACTTCATGTCTGAAAAGCCCAGAGCCCAGACAGAGAGGTTTCCCTGGCACTATTAATACAAACATCCCACACCCAAGCAGGGCACGGTGCCTGCCCCAAACAGCCCTCCTCGATGGGCACGAGAGCCAACTACCCCTCACTTGCCTGTAACACTCAAACCCCCTTGCAGAGCTGTATTCTGCTGACAGAATTACAAGATAATTATAGCTAGGTGTTTTGTATTCACTTAAGTTAATCTCCCGCTTTTATTTTTCGTTGTTGCTTTAATCAGTGAGGAGGCACTTCAGTTGTTGTCAGGTGGATTATTTTTCAGTCACTCGCTGCGCTGCTCTTCTTCAGACTTGCGAGGGTGCTTCTGCCTCCCTGACAGACGTACAAAGAAAAATACTTCTATGATCTAAAATGAAATATGTGTTTCTTTTTCAGGTCTAGATGTTGATGGAATATACAGAGTTAGCGGCAATCTGGCAACAATACAGAAGTTACGATTTGTTGTCAATCAGGGTAAGTGATTCCTCCACCCTGGTAATGTTTTGTTTAGTACTTAACTGTCTCAGATGACAGTATTTCAGAATCTGCTATACATTAGTGGCAGAGAATGATGAGCCCTGTTTTGGAAAAGAGAGGAAAGGGAAGGTAGAAAGATATTGCACAGAGGGAAATGTCAGCTAGGAGAGAGGAAAAAGAGCAGAGTAAGCAGAGGAAAATAGTAGTTAAACTTGAGATGAGAAACAAACAACAAACAAATCTAAAAATACGAGAGGAAATGGAGACGTGAAATAAGGTGGCAAAAAGCAAAGCATATGTAGAAACCAAGGAATCAAAATGAGGGGGAAAGAAAAAGGATTAAAAGGAAAAATAGCAGATTGTTTGGATGTTGAAAGTTAAACAAAACCAAAAGTAGAGCAGGGATCCAAAGGAAACCAGTGAAAGAGAAAAAAGGTGCTGAAAAGAACTTAAAAGGAAATACTAAAAGTGGAGTATTGGCTCTGCCAAAGTCAGTGGAAGATTTACCACTGATTCTGAAAACCCAAAGATTTGACCCCAGAAAATGAAAGAGGAAAGATGAATATTTTGGGGATCTGCTAACCAGAATTAGAACCATCTTGTATATATTTACTGAACACATTTCCACAAATTCTGTGTATAAAGAGCACATTTCCACAAATACAACAGAACACTGTTCACTGATGTGGCCTAAAGAAAATCTAACATTGATCAGTAGATCCTGTTACAGGTGTGGAAGCTGATATTGGGAATTAATAAGGATGAATGACAAATACATTTATCTCCAAATGGTTTGCTGCTCTTGCCAAAAACTAACTCTCCCCACATTTAAAAGCTTAGCAAATATCACCAGTGATAGTGAACCTCATGATACTACTTAACAAGCAAATAAAATCAAGTTTCTCAGAAATTAGGAAAAAATACCAAATCTTAAATTGCTTTAAAGACCTTACGCACTTTTGAATGAATCAAATATAAATGTGAAGCTGCTGCAACATTTTGTCCTACTTTTTATGATCTTTTTGTAAGTTACCTGGAGACTATTACCAGAACTGCTAAATATTGTGTATTCTGTGTGAGGGTGATAGCTGTTGAAGAACAACTTCCTCAAGTAGCTTGGTACTATACATAAACTAAGACTTTTGACTCAAATATTCTCATGAAATTGAGAGATAGGAGAGATGTAAAAATATTCCCACCTTCAAGCCTCCATTTACATCTCTAGGGAAAGTTTCAGGGGATCAGTAGGTGTTTTCCACCTCCTCAGCTGCTCCAGATCAGTCTTGTCTTCAGCTGAAACTGGAGGGTGAACTCTGGTTTATGAGGAATCAGTATTTAAGCAAGTAAATTCAGCAAGACTGAATAAATCATCATTTACCAATCAGCCTCACAGTTTTGATTCATGACTTTGGTTCTCTCGAATTTATAGTTGTTGGGTATTTGTGTGTCGATAATGAAGCCTGCCTTGGCTTTCAAATGACTGTGGGCTGTATTTTGTTTGGAGACACACAAGCAAAAATGGGATTTTCTATCCTTCTTCACTGCCTGAGCTCTTTGCTCAGGAAAAAACTGTGCCATAAAAATAATGGTCCTGTCTATCATGTCTCGTGGCATCCAAAGGTTAACATACTTGAGGTTAACATTACTGCTCAAGTTTTCACCTAAAACAGATGGGCTGATACTGTAAAGCTAGACAGAAGTCTAAGCTGTTTTTTTGCAGCAGAGAGGGACCAGACACCTTTTTCTTCTGGTTTATACTACTGTGAAAAATGGAAATATAATGGTGGAGTTAATAGTACATTAAAGCCAACCTGGCACTGGTTACTTAAGGTATGTGCAAAAAAACCTGCCTACTTAGTGACCAAAAGGAAATTCAAAGAAAACTAATGTCCATGGAGAACTATGCAATCATCTTATCAGTTATGATAAGCACTGTTTCTTATGTTAGCCTTATTGATAAAACAGGGGCATTCATGCAGTTTATGTCATAATGGAGTGGATTTTCAATGGGCAGTGATAACACCTATCCAAACTCCCTTTACACATCTTTTAAAATCCTGTCTATGAAAAACTTCAGGTCTGTACTTAGGTTTTTCCTCAGGTAAATGCATGCAGAAATGCTGATTTAGGCAAACCCTAATGCCACTTAGCAGCCCCCAGGGGACACCCCAATGCCACGTGAGGGAAGTGGAAGAGCATTGTAGGTCCCAAAGAATAATCCAGTAATTTTTTATCATAGCATTCAAGAAGGAACACAGACACAAAGGATAGCCAGCCACGGTTTCAGTAGTGTAAATAACATGTTTTTTCTGTGCTAAGTAGGAACCTGCAGGCAGGAAAGAGCCCACTGAGTCATGCTGTACCTGACAAATGCTGTGGTGAGATGGGGGAAACAGGATTTATTTATGCTGTACTTGGGAGAGCATTCTCCACCCAACGTGTCCCAGAGCCTGGTGTTCCCTGTCAATTAGGTGCTGAGGTCAGCAGCAGTTTCAGATGACTTCATGAAGGAAGAAAAGTTACCAGGAAAACTGCTGTGTGCTCCCAACTTTCCTTTTTCCCATTCTCTTGAAGCTCTGCAGTGGGATGATGGTTAATAACTCACTGTCCACACAACCCCATCCCTCAATAATTATTGTGACCTCCCTGAGTCAATCCCTGTACCTTCATTTTTTGGTAATTAACAATGGGAATGGAGTATTTATACATATGATTTTGCCATAGCGACTTTTTTTTTTTAAATTTAACTTAATTATAATTGCAAACAAATGTTCTGACAAATACTATTTGCATTGCAGAGATTGACTGCAATCAGTTCTTCTACAGGCCACACACTCATTGGGCTCTTTCTTATTGCTTGCTTTGCCATTGTGTTACACCTACATTTAGAGGATAAAAATAATATGGATCACACTGAAAATCATAGAAGGCACTCTAGGCTGGCTGCCATATCAAAGTATTTTTTATTAGAATAATCATTAATTAGAATATAGCAAAGCTTTATTTGGCTCCTTTTCCTATACTGTTAATGTCATCTGCAGCATCAAAAATTAAATGAGAGAACTGGGGAATATGAAAGGAAAAGAAACTAACAGTTGACAGCTTTATCATTAAAGAAGAAATAAGAATAGTGAAAATGTAAAAGCACTCTTGAAATTCTAGATTTTTTGGGATGAAAAGGGGTTTGCAATAAAAAACCACAAACCTGGTATTTTTTAGATTCTCTGAATATACTTTGTGTTTTGTTCTCGTTTCTTGAGGTAGGCAGCTCCTGAAGGGGGTTTTGGCCTTGCCAACACAAGCAGCAGCAGAACAAACTACCTTATTTACTTTATCCCTCTCACAGAGTTTTCTTTTTTCCTATAAAAGTCTATTGATATCGCACCTTTTTTGCTTCTGTGCAACAGGATTATCTTTTATCTATGATTTATTTTCCCATTAAGAGCTGAAAAGATCAGTTGATCATAAGAGGACTGGGCTATAACATCTCTCAGCACTTTCGAAACTCTAAGTCATCGTTTTTCAAATCACTGAATCAAGGCAGTGGAAGCTGCTCGTACCAAACTGACATCAGGAAATTCATACTTCTCTTACTCTATAAGCACTGAAAAATCTGGAGTTTAGAAACTAAACCACCAGGCAGCCAATATTTTTGGCTGAGCACCTACAGAAAAAGCTTCTATGACGGCTGGAGACATTAGACAGAGATACTCATTCCTCTTATGATTTCCACATTGTTGGTCAAGTCTAAAAGCTGAAATGTTACAAAAAATTAAACAAACCCACAAAAAAAACCAAACAGGAACAGACGAGGTACTTGGAGGATTCTGCTGATTTTACACAAGGTCTAGTAAGTTAAACCCTTTACATGTATTTATAAGGATATTCTTTTAATTCACACCTGTAGGAAAAGGGATAAAATGACATTTATGGGTCTGTTAAGCCATGTAAGGTGTGCTGGCAGTTCCAGGGTATGAGGCACTATGAAAAGATCCCTTGTTCTGTCCCAAAGCCCTGGGGAGGGTCTGACAAGAGCCCCAGGTGGGGCTGCTCAGAGTCATGAAGCCACCACTACATGAACCTGAGAACAGGAGGGAGGTATTTTTCAGCAAAACACATCAGGGCTGGAGCAAAAAGTGCCTGAAAAAGAAAAACAAGAAGGGAAGACTTCTCATCCATCCACAATTTGTAAGTAGAAGTGAATTTTTCTTCACTTTGCTTGGAGCCGTTGTGCTGGTTATGGAGTCCCAGAATGGCTTGGGTTGCAGGAGGCCTTAGAGGTCATCTCTTTCCAACCCCTTGCTCAAAAGGAGTAAGGGACTCCTTTTGATGCCTTGGGAAGGCTGCCCTGAAACAGAGACGGTACAGAGCTAGAGAGTAAAGTAGGTATTTATTGAAAGGCCTCCAGGATCCACCTTGGGCAGGACAGGGCCTGACCAGGGCTACACCCAAGGTGGACTGAGAATGGTCACAAAATGGCTGACCAGTCACGAGATCTTACATTTTTATAAGTTTTGGTTCATTTGCATATTGGGGTTTAATTGTCCAGTTCCAGCTTCAGGTTGTGAGGTCCCATCCTTCTTGTTCCTCCCTTCAGCCCACTCTTGTTTGTGCTTTTGGGCCTGAAAGTTGTCCTTGGTGTGCAGCAGGAAAAGGATTTGTTTTGTCTCCTGCTCTGTGAAGAGAGCTCACCAGCACTTAATATGAAACTCAGAACTGCACCCCTGGGCAGCACAGAATCTGAGAAACAAGCAAGCTAAAACTTAAGGCATCATTTTCACCAGGCCAGGTTGCTCCAAACCCCATCTGACCTGGCCCTGTGTATGGGGGTTGTGACACACGTGGATGCAATGGGTTGAGGACCTCCTTTGTGCTCGGCCAGCTTCCTTGTCCTGCTTCCAAACACCTCTCCCATCCATCCTCCATTAACTCCCTGCTGAAGGCCAGGGGTACCTGGGTGAGGAACTGGAACCTTCCTTCTTTATGTCTCCCGTGCTAATCTGCTCAGTAGCTGGAAAGGCTTTCACTTTCTATGGCTGTCAATCAAACAATTTTCATGAGTACTTAATTAACTGAAAAACAAAAAAAAAAATAGAGGTATAAAGAGTTCATAACATATTGCTGAAGCACTAGGATTATATCCCAACGCATACAGGTTCAGGGAAGCGAACCATGGAAATACAGATTTCAATACTTATTGGTTCATTCAGCAAGTGTTGGCTCATGCATAATACAAGAGAGTTCCTAATTGTCTTTATATCCGAAGCTTTGTTTGCAAAATGCTGGGTGTTTGCTGTGCAGATGACCTTTGCATCCCGTTATTTCATTAGGAATACCTTGTGTGTTAACTGCAAGGCACCACAGACCGTCCAAAGGTCAATGATTGTGTTTTTACAGCTCTGTTGGTCTACTTATGTACCAAAGCTGGGGCAGATATGGGAATTTTTTCAGAGGCTAAATATTATGTTATTGCAGAGAGGTGTGTTTCGTGTGGAACATGGAATAGGACAGCCAAAGATATCCAAATACCCCTACTCTGAGGGAGAAAAAAAAGAATTTAATCTCATATTTCCATTACCTAACAGTAACAGAAAAGTACTTGGGGAAAGAAAAAAAAAAAAAAAAAAAAAAAAAAAAATATTTCTGTTGTTTCTTTTATGAGAATATAGCAGAATATGATTCAGTTTAAGGAAAAAAAAAATAAGAGTAAAGTTTGAACCAGAAATACGTGAACTGATTGCGAATATTTATTAACTAAATAATTTAATAATAAAGAAGATGCCTACTTGATTAATTGTTACAGAGTAAAAATTACAATAAAACTGTCTTGATCAGTGCTTTGCAGAAGCACCATTACTGTCTGTGCAGTTGTTTAACAAGGATTTAATTGGAAAGATAAGTGAATGCACATTTAAAAGTATTGTTAATTTGCTTTATAATCACCCCATCCTTCACAGTATTGACAGCACCAGGCACAAACCCCTTTCTCTTTTACAAGTATTATTTTCCATATGTGCGCAATAAATTCTGAAGCAGTAATTGGAAATTTTATGGATTTCAACATACCTAGTGTTTTGAGTTTATAGGTGCCATATCCCTTCTCTAAAGGTTGTTCATAGGTGGCATTTTAGGCAAAATCACTGCTTTTTTATCACCCATAGACTTTTTTGGAGGTTGTGATGTAGTAGTTTGTGGGAATTTTGGGTGTGCTTTTTTATTATTTTGTTTTTCTTTCTTTCCTAAGAAATAGCTAATTCCAATTTACTTTTCTTTTCCACTTGAAATATCAACAAAATCTTCACTTCGACATAATTTTTTTGATTTAATAAACAACAGCCGTCAGAAACAGTAATCTTCAATATGCTTATATTCCATCTGCACTTATATTTATTGTTCTAAAATGACTCGGATTAATCTAATTGACAAGTAAGAGCCCGGACCATATGAGCAGCTAAGGATGATACCTTTAACCAGCAGGATTCTTCAACCTAACTGACATGTTCTTTATCAATGAACTGGGAGGGGAGAGGAACAAATATTCAGATTTATTTATTCATTTATTTATTTATTAATATTGCTGGTTCTGTGAGCTTACTGGAACCATATGTCTGCGTGAGCTGGGCTATCAGGAACCAGGGTGGTTTCCTGGCTGGCTCTGCCTCAGCGGGCACAGCCCGTGGAGCTGACACCAGACTGGAGCTGCCTTTGAAACAGAGCCTCCAGGTCAACACAAATGGGCTGGGTGGATAAGAAAGAAGCATTTAGGAAGGGGGAAAAAAAAGAAGGGGAGAGAAGAGGGAGGAGGGAGCTGGGTGAAAAAAAAAAAAAAAAAAAAAAGAGATGCATCTTCTTTTCACAGTTTTATTTCTTTAAAATAAGGGGGAAAAGGGGGGAGGGGGCAAAAAAATAGCATTAAAAAACAAAATGAAAAAACCCCACCCAAACCAATAACAACAAAAAAATTCCACCCCAAACCTACAAAACTTCCCATTCAAAAATACCTGTATATTTCCATTGCCCCCAATATATCCATTTCAAAGGCAGGCAGGGGCTCTGATCCTCCCCCTAACAAAAGCTCCATGGGCACAGGAGAGCAGGTCCTCTCTCAGCTGCCAGATCCCAGAGAGAAGCTACAAACATGGAAGGCCAAGAGGGTTTTCATGGGCTTTATTTTAAAACTGCAGCCAGGACCACTGGATAAAAGGGGGGAGATAAAGAAGGGTGGTTCTCTCTTGCAGTCATTTTCCTTTTTGTTTGTGGGTTCTTAATTTCTTGTGTGCATACCTTGATGATATTTCCGTTTATATCTGGCTAGCTCATATATTTTTAGATGTTTTAGGCTATTGATTGTATTTTTCAGGCATATATGAGTATCCCTAAAAACACATGCATGTGCCTTGGTGGGGGTCTAACCTTAAAGCCACCCTCCAGCCTCTGTGATGTTCCTGGTGTGATCAAGCACAGCACAGGCAGAAAAGTCTTCCTCATGTCTGCCAGCAGCTATTCATGTGACCAGCCTCACTGAGAAACCAGTAAGAGTGATCCAAAGTTCACGATGGAAATATCAGGCTCAAACTGGGTTACTTGCTAGCTGAGAACCAAAATGTCTTGAAAGCCTTGAGTCAAAAATAGTTTTTTTTCTTTCTTTTTCACACTTCCCAGGCAAGCACAGAAAATAAAATGGACTGAAGCAATTTTCAAAAATAATTATAAAACAGCTTGCTTCTGGGTTAAGACCTGCATATGCCAAGCTGTAGCCAAGAATTTCAATTTTTTAATTTTTTTTTTAAGCTTTAAAACTCTGACAACAGAATACTTTAATTGAGCCCACAGTACTTGGTGAATCAATTAATATGTGTGTGTTACTCATATGGGCTCTTCTTTTTCTCTCCCTGTCTGTTTTAAGCTACAGAAAATTTATTATTATTATTCCAAGGAAAGTATGTTTTCCACATCTTCCCTTTCTCTTTCCAGAGGGAAAGGAGGAAAACTATAGTGCTTCCAAAAATGACTTGTAAATATAAGTCAGGTACAAAATCTAATGGAAACACTGATTTTTGCAATGAATGCTTCAAAATACTTTGTAAAAAATGTACATCGTATAATAAAAATGGATAGAGCTTGAACGTTGATGTATTTCCAATATAACTATTTTGTGTTCAGTGTGAAGAAAAAGCACAGACAGAAAAAAATACTCAGAACTGTAAGTCTTAGTTGCCCAATCTGCAGCTCTGTAAAATTTCTCTTACGAGTGGTATTGTCATGTTTTTCCTTTTCATGTGCTGAATAAGCCAGTGGAATGGGGCAGAGGAGGCAGCAGCCTGGGTTAGTGCGGTCAGCCACAAACATACCATGGATTTTATGGCATGTATTGTATGATGAAGCATTTAAAACATGCCTTTTATTCCTTCTCTACCCGCAGCACCATTTGCGTTACAATAGCGTCTTGCTTAGTAACACTTTGAGAAGTTGAAGAGCTTCTTGATAACCCCTCAAGGAGTGTTATTTAGTTGCTGAGAAGGACTGGAGGTTTGCATGCTGCACTGAGGGATTGCCTTTTTTTGGGGGATGCTCATCGTTGTCATGGGTGACTCTTTGTTTGGGTTTGTTGTTCTGATAGCAACGCTACAGGAAATGCCATTCCACAGAGCTCCAAAAAAGCAAGGAAAGGAAACAAATTATTGAGTCGTTTAGTAAAGCAGGACAGCTCCCTACCTGTGATTTTTAGGATGATGGGATCATTTCCTCAATGTGGGGGTCCCCAGGCTCATTTTTAGATAAACTCAACCAAGTATCTAAGGGATTTTGCACAGGATATTTGTGCTTTGAGGAGATGGACATCCCGGAGAACTAATCTGCAGAGCTCCTACTTATAATTGGTCATGCTCAACACCTTACAAGACTGTGGTGTGGCCTAATATTTGGGGTGGTTTCCTCTCCTGTGGTAAATATCTGTAATTCTGTGGTTTGTGTGTAAAAGTAGCTGACAAACACGAGCTTGCAATGGGCTTGCAACAAGAAAGGGTGATGTTAAATGTAGATGTGCACTGCATAATATTCTGCAGGGTGGCATTGGGTGAGAAGCTGGTGCACCAGAGGGTTTGGCTTTATTTTAATAATATTTGTGGTGTTCTATATGTTGAGATTTGAGTAAACCATAAATGCTGTGGTAGGGGCAGCTGTTGTGTGTAGAAAATGATTTTTTGATTGGAGGAGACTTTGGTAATGCATTTAAGTGTTGAACTCCATTGGTTAAGGGTGGTGGGGTCCAAAACTGAAGCACTCATATGTAAAAATTCTGTGAGGGAAAAAAAAAAACGGAAAAGGGAGAAAATCTAAAGTATAACTTCTCTGAAAATTGGAAACTTTTATGAGGAAACCTGTGTTCTTATATAGACTGTCTCATTTGTGCTTACATATTTCCTAGAATTACATTACTGCTGAAAATATAACACTGTTCTTAAGAAATTTTCAAGTCACTCATAGCATCTTTTTTTAAGGATTTAGAATTAAATGTTCCTGTCTTTTTCCTCCATCTTTTTTTTTTTTCGTTCCCCTTTTCTCTTTTGTTATTGTGTAAAAATTCAGTGGAATTTCTTGCATGAGCAAACTATCAGAGTCCTGGAAAGCATCTTCCCCTAATACATTCTTGGGGCATTTTGGTGTTGATTCAGTTACTTAATCACTGTTATTTTGTGCCACTTGAGAGGATGCTGAGTGTCAGAGTGACTCTCAGAAGGCTGTTCGGTCTAGAGGGGAGTTGTGTCCTTGGAGATTGAGTGCTAGAAGCTGGGTGAGATGTCTAAAAGCATTTAAGAAGCATTAGATGCCCATATTTAGAGAAATTATTAATTGTTCTTGACTACACCATTGACTTTTTCGCATTAAAAGAAAATTAAAATCCCACCATATATAAATGCATAAAAATATTGCATACATATTTGGTGGGAAAGCCTTTTCAAAGGAAGGAGCTTTAAGAAACAGTGATATAAAGTGTCACAAACTACTCTCCTGAACTAACACACACCATATATGCAAACGTAAAGAAAGAGACATTGCTCCCACCTTCTCTTCCAAGTCTTGATGTGCACTTTAGATTTATTATTTTGGGGATTATTAAACATAATAATTTGAACACTTGGAGAGGTAGTCACACTGTATTTTAATTTCAAAGTTATGCATGATACCAGAGTCTCAGAAGTGAGAATGTAGCACAGCTCTCACTTGGGCTTTCAGCTCTCATCCGAATGTTAACACCATTCAGCCTGTACCACGCCTGTTGTCAGTACAAGTAACAGGGATTGTTCAGATCTCTCGAGATCAAAGATCCCATTTCCCAACTCTACTGTAACAATCTGAGCCTAATCAAAGCCCTTCACATGGACAAACACCTCGGGGTGACTTGGGAGAGTGATGTCTTTTGAAATCATCCTATGAATCCATGGCTCTAATTTCAACACATTGTCTCTTCTTTGTGTAATTACTATTATTATTTATACAGCATAGCATGGTCGAATTTTGAAATAGTCAGGGTATGGAGAGCTGAATATAATGGAATAAATATTTTATACTATTTTTCCCCTTCTGTTTCAGAGCCAGTGTCCAGTTCTGCTACTTTGTGTTCCTTTTCTGTGTCCCTGTTGCACACTTTTCCCCCTATTACCAGGTGACACAACGTGGGAGACTTGGCTCATCCATGGCTTGCACCCTGGGCTGACACTGGGACACATATGGGTAGGAGATATTTTGGGGTGACAGTAGCCTGGAGTTAGGTTATGCCAAAATCCTGACATAAACCTCAGCAGAATCTAAGTATGGCATTCCTCACCTCTCCCTAGCTAAATAAAGGTGATAACAAAAGGCATCTTTAACCTGAATTTTGCAGGTTTGCAATGATGTTACCAGAATTTGCCATAGTTGTTTTCATCACATTTTTAAATCCCATGATTTATAGACTGCATTGACAGCTAGAAAGTGAGGGGTGAAAAAAAAAATCTCTTGCAAGAGAATAAGATGGAATGCTTTGCTGGATTTGTACTTCTTGTAGTACACCAGAGAGATCCTTTTCTTATATTATTTTTTTTCTTTTTTCCTCCCTTTTATTTTCTTTTTTTTTTTTTTTTCTCCTTTTCCTGGTGTAATCAGATAATTAAAAAACAAACAAATGGGGATTTCAAAACACATTGTCATCAACCAACATTATGTGCTTATGTTACAGAAGATTGAGAACGACTTAATTAAGTAGATAGCAGCAGTGAAGAGGAGATGGATGCAAGGAGGAGGAGATTATTTTCTTTTGAAGGAACTTCCTTTGGCTGGTGTCGGGTGCCTTTCTAGAGACAGGGAATTGATGGAAAAGGAAAATCCAGGAGGAAGATGGCAAGAAGATTACATCACTGCAGAGCTAAAAGCTGCTCCTTGCTGTAAGAAAAGTTAGCTGCTTGCTCAGTGTTTTGTTCCAGGACAATGTTGACATCATCTGAGGAGATGGGATAACAAGTTTCAAATAAGGAGGAAACCAGTACACAGCATCTGAATAAATTTAGGTGGAGCTGCATGATGCCAGACTTGAGATCTGTATGGGTGGGATGGGATGGAATCGATCCTGTCTAGAATACAAGGTGCACTTGGGTGGGGAAAGTGGAGTTGTGAAATTGTGAGGACATCTGGGCTGAAGGGGGAAGACTAGAAGACACCCAAGCAGCTAAAAGAGCAATACCAAGGGCTTCTGGTGTCATCAGCTGAATTTGAGGAAAGAAAACTTTTGTTTTCTGTGTTTAATGCTTTGCACATATGAAGATGCTACAGCAACTTTAGAGATACGTATTTTTGAATCAGACCCGCATGATAAAGCATCAAAACATAATGCAAATAATTGCAAACTGATGTATCTAGCATTTTATTTTTTAAAAAAAGAATAAATAATTTAGCTTTATACATGGGCAATCCTTGCTAAAAATTGCAAATCAGAAGTCTTCTGTTTGAATGTATTTTATTTTGTTAATGGATTCGCTCATGTGAAAGGCATCTAATTGTATAATGTATTATTAGTCATTTTCTTTGGCATGCTATTAACTTTAAATAATTCTAATATTTAACATTTTATAACATGCACAACAAAGTTCTATCTCCAGCAGAGGAAAAAAACATGCATTAATAATAAAATTTTCATAGCCCTTTCCACTTTGTATGTTGTGATACATATTTGAGCAGAAACATGGAAAATTGAAGTGTAAAGCAACGAAGCCTGCATTTAAAGAATATACATTGTAATATGCTGTGGTCCTGTAAATACAAGAGCTGGGATATAATTCAGTACAATTAACTTATTTTAAGATTGAGTCAGATATAAAGTGTGATAGGATATAACTAAGTGCATCTACTCGCTGTCTGCTCTGCAATGGCTGGGCTGGAGTGTATAAAATGGTGATTAATGCCTGCTAATGGAAGTGGTCTCCACCACAAGTTGTGAGCACTGGGGTTGTGGCTGGCTATGAAAACCACACGCAGCAACACTGATAATCTCCAGTAAATCCCCAAGTTTTCCTGTGCTGGAAATAAGATGACAGGTCACATTAGAAATTTTCTCCTTATGGTGTTTTATTTTTCTTTTTTTTTTTTTTTTTTAGTAGGTCAGATCTTGTTCCCGTGTGTTGTGGAAGTATTATGGGAATGAGCAGTGTCTAAGCTGCTTAACAAATGCACACTTTCCCCACACCAATCTGTTTTCTGGGGACAGCCAGGCTAGTGCTGTACAGCATCCTCTCGGTTGGGTGCTATTAATGTTAATAAAATGCACTTAGCACTTAACATCTCAGGATCTCAAAAGAGCTTGCAAAGCAGCATCATTATCTTTACATTATGGGTACGGAAAATGAAGGATAGGGAGAGTGAAAGATTTGCCCAAGTTTCCATGGTAAATCAGTGACAGAGCCAGGAGCAGAGCCAAAATTTGCTGATTTATAGTCGGTCTCCTATGTAGCGTGCCGTGCCATTTCACCAAACTTCGTTTGCCAAGTCCCTACTGTGTACAGAGACAGAGGATAGGCTGCAGTCACCCTCTGAAATGTGGATTTGGGGCTCTGGATAGTGCAAAGCCAAATTAGGTCTTCAAATGTGGGTCTCCCGTGTGATGTTTCTCGAAGTGCAGTGCCACCTGTGCCATAGACAGTAGGGCAAAGATGCATGTATAACTGAATTCCTCTGTGCTGGGGCTGCAGAGTAAAGGGGCCCAGTCCTTGAGGACCCCCAGGTATGTTTTACATGGGAATGAGGTCCTGGTTTGAATTCCTGTGGTTGCAGGGATGTGTTGCCACGCATCATGTTTGGCATGACTAAGCCTCATGGAGCTGTGTGCATTTTGTGAGTATTTTGCAGTCAGTTTTGGAAATGACTCCATCCAGATAATATATGAGCAGATATGTATGTTGAAGGGCTTGTGCTAACATCTCTGTGAGATACCAAAATATTGCTAGCTGTGTTTGCTAAGTAGGAAAATGAGGAGCTGAGTAACATGCCTAGGGAAGTTTGTGATGATTCAGGGATACGAACCAAGTCTCCCTGTTTCAAACCTCTGCCCTAGCCCCAGGGTCACCCTGCTTTTAGGAGGTAAAATATGGATCAAAAGCCAAAAAGAACCAGCTGTCTTCCTGACAGACTGGATCACAGGAGCCAGCAGGCAGCTGAGGGATGAGTTTGGTCATTGTGCTCAGCCCTTGTAGGTGAGACTCCTTCCCCCAGTACTGAGACAGCCAGCCCAGCAATTCCTCCTCGCACTTCTATGCCTCTGTGTACAGTAATTGTGTCAATTGTAAATTACAATGTCAGGGATTCATTTCTTTAGTGTCCTTGCATGTGCGTACCTGCGTTTCAAGAGATGTCCCTCCAAGAGCAAATGTGCATGGTAAACAAGGCAACAAGGAATCATTCATGTGAGCGAAAGAGCAAAATGCAATGCCTCCCAGCTCTCTGATCACCCTCCTGGGACAGATCCTGCCTGCAGAGAAGCTATGGCTGAGCTGGAGTCCTCTAATTTTCAGATTAAACATAGTGCCAGGCACTGAGTTACTGACAAGGAGGTCCTTTCCCTCTGCTGAGCCCCCTTGCTGGCCTGCACTGGTCAGTCCCACCCATGGTACAGGCACCATTTATCCATAGCTTTCCTTCTTTCTGCTGGCTAACCAGTTTTCTCCACCTCTGGAGGGTCCACCTTGGCCAAGTCTGGATTTACTGGGGTGCTTCCTGCAGTTACCATAGGATCATGGAATACCCCAAGGGAGAAGGACCCACAAGAATCATCAAGTCTAACTTCTGACCCTGCAGTTCACTGCAAAGGTGCTGCAATTCAGGCACCTACTTACTTTCTCCCCACTACTTATTAAAGATTTGGGGTCTTGCCTGTGTAGATGAGGCCATGATTTGATATTAATATGACTTGATGGCTGTTTGTTCTCTAAGAGGCGTTCTGGCTGCAGGCTTGATGAATAGGTGTGTGTGTCTGAACTCAGCTTGGCTGTCCACAAATCTGTGTCTGCACATGGCTTGTTGGGTTTGGTATTTTTTTTTCCCCACCCTGTGTGTAAATGGGCCCTAAAAAATCTGAGTTATTCTTTCTCTCTCCTCCTGGTGAGTGATATCAGAGTGTTTTCAAAGACTTCAGGTTTGCAGTGAGGCTCGTACTGCTGTGTGATTCTGTTTGTCTCTGCTGTTGAAAATGCAGAATTTAGGTTGGTCTTTGTATGAAAAAAGCTAATGCAAGGTGGACAACTTTATTATAAATCCCTATGCATTTCAAAGCCTCAGTTGGAAGAGAAAGCAAGATAGCAAGAACCACAAACATGGGTTGGATTATTTCTTGTTAAGCAAATGTAATACTGTGAAAGATTGACAGCACGAGAAACTGGAGTCCTCCATTTATCCACACTTCATTCCTAATATCTGGCTTCAACAGCAGATTGTAACCATAGAAAGGCTATAGACTCTGGGTGAAATGGCACTCCCTTTTGGATCCAGTTTTATAAAAGAAAACAATTATTCACAGAATGCGTGTCTTTATTCTTTATTGCACATTTCAAAGTCCCCATGAATACTCATTTGCATGTGACAGCTAATGCTGCATCTTGTATTGGCCAGTAAGAGGCATGATTGCACTAAATTGGAAGCAGCAGGCACAGGTTTTCTTTTAAGGATGGGGGTGGGGGTAGCCATCCACTCGTACTGTTCTCAAGTCTTCAGTCAAAACGGTTTTAGAACAGTTGCAAGTCTAGTTACTGGGATAATAAATCCCAAATTAACTGAATATGCAGATTTCACTTCCATTAGGTTACACTCTTTATCTTTTGTTAACAACCCCAACTTTTTAAAGCAGTGGAGAAGTGGGGAATTGAAAATACCGAACTGGTACTTCAGGAGTGAAAATTGAGACCAGTAACATGCCCCAAAACTGTTGCTGTTATTATTTCTTTTTTCTCCTTCCTTCTTTTTTATAAGATTAACCCAGATAAATATACTTATTCACCCTGCATATTTTTTTTTTCCAAATGATCTTGTTATGTGACTGACACAGAGGATAGCAGAACCCCAGCAATGCAGAGAGGCTGCTGCCAGCGCTGCTTACAACAAAATTCTATGTACACAGCAGCCACAGAAAACATTTATTTGGTAGCTCGTTCCTTTTTCCTTTAGAAATGCATGCAGCTTCGACTCAGAAGCACGGGGAGATAGCGAGATAAATACTCCTATGGCTCCCGTGTAATCTCTTTGAAAATTATCTGGAACATAATGGGGGCAAAAGCAGCTCCTTGAAAACTACCCAAAACTCACTCTTTTCTTAAATGTAATCTCCCAGCATAATCAGAGAGCAGAGCAACTAGCTGTTAGGGGCAAGGAGATTAACAAAAACACCTTGAAAAGGTTTAGTACAGAAAACAGTATATCGTGACCATTCCTTTCCAAAAAAATTAAAATTGAAAGTTGCTGGGTTTTCTCCTTCTTTTTCTTTTCCTTTTTCTTTTTCTTTTTCTTTTTCTTTTTCTTTTTCTTTTTCTTTTTCTTTTTCTTTTTCTTTTTCTTTTTCTTTTTCTTTTTCTTTTTCTTTTTCTTTCTTTCTTTTTTTTCTTTTTCTTTTTTTTTAATTCCCCTCCTTTTTCCCGACAGCTCAAGGCTGTCACACTTTTCGTTAGAAAGCCCTAAAATGCCATAGGAATTGTAGCTAGAACATCAGAAAGTTATCATGCATGCAGTTTTACAACGAGATTACCTACAGTACATCTTTTTTTTTCCCAGCAAGAAAACTATGTAAAATCATTGCATTCCAAGTAACAGACAGGACTTACTTTGTAAGATGGATTTCAAAAGATCTGGAGGCTTCTGTTCCTCATAAAACTATGCCAAAGACTATTTAAGTGGCCAGTAATATAAACATTATGCTACTAACACTGAACAGTTTATCACATAAATATAATTGTCTTCTTTTAGAAGAATAATAAAAGCCGAATCCATATGTTACACATTATTTAAAATTGTTTTCTGCAAGATGTATTAATCCCAGCGAAGAAGCAATTCTTCTGCTATAGAAGTAGAACAGCAGTTTTATTTTATTACATTGTCATTGTTTAATTTGTTTGTTCCCGGTAGTAGTTTCACAGATTTTTATGAACTGTTACTTTTATGGAAAGTCAAGTTACAAATGATGGACGCTGTTTGCTTGCAGGAACAGAAAGGTCATGAAGGTAGATAACGTATTTATTTATTTACCTACTGTACCCCACCTATTTATTTCATTTTTTTTAATCCCTCAATTCTTAGCAGAAGCTAAAATAACTTGTGGTTTTTAAACCCAGGAGCCACATATTTTGATGTTGCTCCTCAGAAGCACTGTTAGCTCTGCAGTCTATTCAAATTTGGGAGTAGAATTTAAAGCTCGGATAAACAACGTTTGGTAGCAATGGCTGTGCAGAGCTTACAGTTTATCTTTAGAGAAATGTGATCTTGAAGCTAAATGTCATTTTGCCTATTTGTTTTTATGAATTTGAGCTGAACACCAGAGCAAAAACTTGTTTGATACAAAACCAGTTCTACGCAGGACTAAATTATTTTCCATTGATTAAAAAATAATTTTTTTTCTAGGTAGTGTAAGGCTTAATTTTGAATTCTTCTCTTCTAGAATTTTAAGTTATTAACTGTCATGTGCAAACCTGAGCTCTAGATTACTCATAGTGTAGCCTAATGACAAGATGAGACTTTAAATAACTTTGAGACAAAAAGCAGCTCTCAAAAATTGACTGTTTAAATGCAACACGGAAAAAGGGCTTAAGCTGCTGAAATATTTTGGGCATGCTCACATCTGTAAATGAGGCTGAAATATCTGGCCTATTTAAACAGGAACAAGTATAAAAATATTTTCTTTAAAGAAATTAATTATATCAGCCTCACCAATAAAACAGTCTTTGTAAGGCATCTAACAACATTAATGTAAAAGGAAATACTTAATGCCAAATGTTTGAATTATTACAATCATAATACAAATCAAAATCAAAGTAGAAGAAAAATATTAAAAATAATTCTTTTTCTTTTTCATAGTTAACTCATTATCAAATATGCAAAAAACAAGAGAGGCTTTTTGACCTTAAAAACTTAATGATTGATTGTAAGAGCTGAAAGAAATTTCTCTGGGCTAGAAAATGCACACTGTCTGCCTGTTTTTATCCAGAGTCTTCCTCAGCTGGAATACCACCAACTTCATCATTTGCTGTCCATATCCCAATAGGAAGTACAGTGCCGTGGCTTGTTCAAATCATAGTCAGATCCTACCAACAGTTATTCTCAGAATTTTATTTCTTTTTTTTTTATTATTTTTTAATGAGTTGTGGTTTGAACAGTGCTTTTGACAGAAGTTAGTCACCAGCAATGCTCAATCTCATGTTTTCTCTGTGTTGCACCACTTTTAATCCGTCCAGTTTTGATTAAGATATTTTACCTATGTAAAACAAATAACCAAATCCCTTTTTTTCTCCTTTTTTCCTCTGTTAATCCTGGTGTACTTTCTTCAAACTGCATAGTGTGATATGAATTAATACATATATATTTATCTCGACAAACAAATCTGTGTTTAAATAGATATTAACTCTGGATCTTGTCTCTCTCCATGGGCTCTGGTGTCAGCTCTCTTTGTGTCTCCGTTTCTCGCTGCACCTTTTGTCTGCATTTACTGCTTCAATCACAAACTTTTTCCTCACTCTCACAACGTGCTTTTATGATGCCTGACAATGGGGCATGGATCTGATGAGGGCATCTTGTCACTCCTGTGGTTATAATAATCCAGATGGTGACACCACCACCAAAAGTATAATGATAATAATAATAGTAATAATAATAAACTACCAACAACAACAGATTTCAATAATAATCATCATTATGCTATTTTTCCCTATGAGCCCTGGCTGTAAAATCTTCCCCTTCCAAAGTCTATAAAAAGTCTCAGTAAAAGTTTTAATCAAGGAAGTTTTAAGGATGCATTTATTTATTTAGATTTTTCGTATTGAGGGAAAGAATCACGTTTGTCGGCTGCAGTTTTAGAAGTAACAATATGAGTTTCAACATGGCCATGAAAAATCTAACTCATTGTTTCACATTATCATATATATTGGCCTAGACGTATATGTGTGAGGTTTCTTGTTTGTTTTGTTTTGTTTTGTTTTGTTTTTCTTTGCTGTCAAGGAAATTGCAGCAACATATTTTTATTTCCTTTGTCTTTGTGACAGAGTGGGATACACTCGGGTCAAATGTTGAACTCCATTTTATATTATAAATACATTTTAGATTAGAGCATACTTTTTGCATATGTATGCAAGATTATTGGGTGGTGTTCCGGTTGCTCTTCAGCCTGAGAATAGTTGTTGACACTTCATTAGAGAATATCTGGGATATTTTTAACCCAGATTGGTTCAGTGACCCAGTTTCTGTCTCGTGTAGGTGCAGTTCAGGGGACAGTGATGCACAGCCCAGAGAGTCAAAATGAGTGGGTCAGGCTGGGCAAGGGCTTTTGAAAGAGGCATTGAGCAGCATCAGCAGCAACTTGTCCACCAACGTGCTGAAACCACCCGAAAAACTGCCCGAGACTGACAAATGGAATTGTCTCCTTGTTAACCATCCCGTTTCCAAGGAGTAAACAGACCCTGCGTGGAAACTGGGAAGGACACCACAGTGATGGAGGAGCACGGGCAGATAATGTTATGGGCTGGAGCTGGAAAGAGTCTGTGTAGAGGGGCTTTCCATCAGGAGGTGTAGGAAATCCGTTTTTGGGGGTGAGAAAGCAGGAAGGTGCTGCCTCGTTGAGTACTCCATGGAGCAAGGGAGGAAGAGGAGCTGAGCAGGGCACAGGAGTACCCAGGAGATTTTGTAAATAATCCCAGCTCTGCTGCTTCTGGAGAATAAGACAGTGGGGACATTCCTCTGCTGAGCTTGTGTTTCAGTCCTGCCAGCCAGGTCTCCTTGGGGAAGCCACCACGGAGCCAGGGCTCGTGTCTGGGAGTGTCCCAGGAGAGGTGGGGGAGCTCGGGCTGGGGAAGAGCCAAAACTCCAGAGGAATGGTGTGACAGGAGGAATGGGAATGGGAGGGCATAGCCGAGATCACGATTTGGAAAATGAATAAACTTGGCCCGGATCCATCTCATGTCAAGGCCCGGCCTCAGATCTCCTCCCAGCAGGCGGGTGCAGAGCAGGAGAAGCTGGTCCAAGAGTACCCACTGGTAAAAAGGAGCATGCTATATTTGAAACCTCTTCTGCCTCTGCCAGGTCCACTGGTGTGCTTTGCTTGGGAGGGGAAAAAACATATTTCACATGCACACTGTTGATTTACTCTCAGAGGTCCAGAGTTCAAATTTTATTCTAGTCAGATACCAAAACCTTGGATATTTCTCTTAATTTTGTGAACCCTTAATAGCTTTCAAAACTGGACTTAATATTTCCTAAGAACAGAGTTTCTCAGGGTATTCTCTGTACCTTCTTAGGCTGGCAGGGGATACCGTGAGAACTATCATTCTCATATTAATTTGGTATTTTTGCTTTAAAGCAGATTCTGTGAGTGGGAGAGGGAAGGTGGAATTTAGATCCTTCAGAATTATTTGGCTCCTCATCTATTTATGCCACAAATAGATAATATTTCAGTGAAATCATTGAGATTTGACTTTTTTTTTCTTTTTTTTTTTTTAATGCTCTTGCCTGTCTTTGGCATCTTTATTTAGAAATAACCCACTGTCTTTGGAACAGATGTGATCCTCTGTGTTTTGGATGCCAACTTAATGCTCCTGAGCTTCTCAAACTGTGTTAAAGTCCTTTCACAGAGGGCTCTGGATGTCACCGAAGCTACCCACATCTGGCAGGACCAATTCTTAGTTCTTTGTGGTGGGGCAACTTGACTGGAAGTGCTGGTGTTGGGGTCCCCCCTCTCCTAAATCATCATATCCATAGAGGGGATGGGTTGGGATGGGATGGGATGGGATGGGATGGGATGGGATGGGATGGGATGGGATGGGATGGGATGGACTTACCCACAAACACCTCACAGCTCTCACATACCTACCCACATCTTCTGTCATACATGTCCTTACCTAATTCCCAGAAGCACGATCCCCAATAAAATACAATTGCAGGAAACATTTAATATGAAGGAAAAACATCAGCAATGATAGAAATGTGGGGATTTGTTTTTTGGGTTGGTTTTTGGCTTGGGTTTTTTTTTATAGCTTCATAAATATCTGTTCCCAAGGAAAATAATTCCCAAAGGCAAAATGGTAAGGAAGCTGATTCATTTGTCATGGTGTCAAGTTTGTTCCTGAACGGAAGGATTTCCCCTGTACTTAGCAAGTGAGAGAAGTCTGATTAAGGCTAAGAATCTCCTGCTTAATTAAGCTTCTCTACACCCCTTGAGGGCAAGCACTGTCTTCATTTTACATATAGGTAAACTACACCACAGAGAGGTGTAAGAGGCAATTCCTTTTCGCTGAGCAGAGCAAGCCAGCTAAGGACAAGGCATCTCAGCAGGTTCTGGAGGAAATCCTCCCCTCCTTCAGCTTTGTGGTGTCAGTGCCTCCCAATGCACATGGTAGACCTGCAAATGCCCATCCCTGGAAGTGTTCAAGCCCAGTTTAGAGCAACCTGGGCTGGGGGAAGGTGTCCCTACCTTTGGCAGGGGGCTGGGACAAGATGATTTTTAAGGTCCCTTCAAACCCATCCCATTCTGGGATTATGATTCTCTGATATTTTAGGTTCATGGTAGCTGCAGGTGGTCATGTTTAGGGCAGGACAGTGCACTGGCAGGCAGGGAATTTGGGTCCCAACTGCTTGGTGCCCTTCTCCAGGCTGCTTCCAGAGCTCCCTGCAATCTTTGGAAGTGGTTACAAGGGAGCAGTTGGGACTGCACAGACTATCAGTGGTGGAGTGAGGTGGGTATCCCCAAACCACCTTTTTGCTCTCCAGGAGAAATCTTAATTTCTTCTAATAGAATTAACAACGCCACTTATAATTTCCAAGGGTATCTTTGGTGCTCTCACACTTTAAAACTCTGCTGAGATGTAGGCTGTGTGTGTACTTACTCCCCTGCTTAGTGCAACTTTAGCTACTACAGAAATAAATTGTAATAGAAAATCTGCACAGTATTGTATTGAAACAGTGATAAAATTATTGAAAGCATTTGACATTTTCTTCTTTTTTTCTCCTTTGCTACTAATATTTTTTGTAGACTCTTTTTACAGACTGCACTGATTATTTTCCCACATAATCCTATGCCATCAAATAGACTAACACATGAGCCATTCCTCTCTGTCTTTTCATGCTTTCTTTTCTGTGAGTCACATCAGCAGCAGCAGTTAAGTAAATCAAAGTTTCTAAGACTCGGGGAAAAATTGTCGTATGCAACACACAAAACCAGCTACTGTATTTCAAAGTTTTGGTTGAAGTAACAATATCAAAGGACCTCTGTCATATGGGAATCTTTTTCTCTCGCGTTCCTGCACTATATACTATTAAAAGGCTTTAGTAAGTGAAGCAAAGTAAACCCAAAGTGCCAGTTTGCTACTGGTGGAAAAAAAAAAAAAAAAACAACCAGCAAAGTAGCAGCAGAGACAAACCAGAAACAAATGAATCCTTCCTGTGGATATGCCTCGTGTGTGTGTGACTGTGCCTGTGCTTTGCTTTCTCCTCTTCCTTTCCAGCAACAGTCTTGAAAAAGCAAAAAGTATTAGTGAATTTCTTCTCTAATTGTTTTGAAGTTCTCTGATCAGCTCTCTATATCAGCAAAAGAAAACATTTCAGACCTTCCTTGCCAATGGATTTGGGCTGTTTCTTTTCTTACCATTTGCAGGGTGTGCTTTAAAGAGAAGTGAAGTAAAACTCTGCTGCTGTTTATCTTTTTGCATAAATTTTAGAGGAAGAAAGTCTTTGACTTTGCTCTGCAGGGTCAGACACTAATTTTGGGAGAGCAGAGGATGAGTAATTTAAATTACTCTCTTTTTTTGTCCTCCATCCAGAAGAAAATGCTCCTTCACAAATGGCCTTTGCTTCTCTCCTTTAGTCAATAAATCACAGGAGGCCCCAACCTAGTAAACCTGCCTTGGACTGATGCTTTATAAGCACTTTAGAGTAGTAATTAATCAACGTGCCACTCTTCAGCACAAAGCATAAGTAACAGGGAGTGAGACAGGTAACGCTTTGTACAACCAGCCCCTGGCAGAGCAGTGCCTGCAAACCCTCCTTGCACAGAGGAACCTTCCTGGGGTTTGCTTTTCCTTCAGAAAATACAACTTGACAGAAGCCTGGCCCTGGTGGCCACCCCTCCTTCCACTCCCCATTGCCATTTCAGGGGGTGTTTGATAGCAGCATGCTCTGCTGTGATTCCTACTCCTCTTTTCTGCAGGAACACATGTGAAACTTTGAAGAATACATATATTGTTTTATTCCTTCACAAATACAAATTATCTGTGTTTGGTTGAGATATCATTCCTTGGTAGTGAACTTTTACCTATATGAGGAAAGAACAGGAATGTTTGAGAGTAATTGCTCCCCCAAAGTAAGTAAATTTAGCCTTTAATTAGATCCCTTCCCTTTGTTTATTTGATATTTTTGTGTTTATTTGCTTGGTTGTAAACAGACTACTTAAACAGTGAACTGCGGAGGGAAAATACAAATATTCATAGAATAAGGTACTGGAAACGGATTATATGTTTTATGCCATCCACTGGCCTCAGTCAGTAGGAATATTATCACCTTTTGGTATGTCTCCAGTGAAATTGCACCTTTTACCAATACCTGGTTTGATTTAGTACTGGAAGAGGAATGCAAAGCTTTTAGATTTCAGCTATTCTTTATGGTATATTTTTCTGATGAAACAATACGAAGAAAGTAGCTCTTGACAAGTCACATTTTTCACACAGTGATCTCTTGTTAGAGACCTGTGAGACTGCTGTAATTTCCTTCCCACTACTTTCAATGAATTCCATGCACGTGAAAAAGAAAATGGATAGTGAAGCCCAAGTTGCTGCACTACCCCACTGTGCAGGTACTCAGAGGAGGATGGAGACTTACCCTGGGATTCCTTACATTGTTCTTCTGCTATACATTAATTTTAATCTTCCACTGAACAAAATATAGGATTTTGGAACAAAAATAATGACAGCTAGCCCTTTGGAAGCTTTATGGTATGGGTCAGATTTACCTTTCAGTATCCTGATGTAAAACACTGAGATCAGAGGAGTTACACCAATGTAAAACAGGTGTGCATATGCACATACACAGAGGCAGAGATGTGTATTTCTTTTCTTCTAGAAGATATATATATAATTCAGACCATAACCTCTACCAAAATAAACCTTTGTTAACATTATGTTGCTGCTTCCATCAGAGTTTTTACTGGCAGGGTCTCATGAGCTAAAGGTGAAGAAGATCACTAGATAACCAACCTTTATTTTTTTGCCTGAAACAATTCCTTAGTCAGCCCATGCAAAAATGATATCCGAGCAATGCAATTCCACAACAAACTTCTCTCCTGCTTAAAAATATGTGAACATCCACAATACACTCATCCATTTCATGCAGATCACATGCACAGTTTTAGCTCTGACCTAGAATGAATTAGCTTCTATTCCCAAAGCTATATATACAGTGTTAAGTTATCTGGGGTTAATTTGCTGGAAAAAGGATTAGAAGCAAGTTAAGTTTGTGTGTCTCTGAGAAGAGAAGATTTCGTCTCGGTTGTTTATGTGTAGGCATCGAAAGTCTGGAAGCAACAGGGTATGTGGAGGAAGAGGGAAAGGGTTACAGCCTCGAGTTTCCCGAGAAGCACAGCTTGCAGCTCTGCTGCGGAGAAGGTTTCTCCATCTGGCAAGCCTCCTGGGATGCCAGACTGGAGCAACCAGTTTGCAGGAACCGCACGGGGGGACACCTTCCCCGGCCGTCCATCACCGCAGCCAGCGCCGTGCTGGTGCCAGCGCTCCTGCTTCCACCCATCAGCCTCCCACCAGTCTGCTCCGGGCTGGGGACTGGGAGCACAGAGGGGCGTGTGTGTGCAGAGGTGGTGGCTGTAAAATCTCTTGGGAAGGCGGGGATACACCCTCGGTGTGCTCCAAGCAGTGTGGGTCAGTGTGTGAATGAGCCCGAGGGAAAACATGGGAGAATTAAAGAAACTGTCGCGGCAACAAAGGGAGTTCCTTGGGCTTCTTCTTACACGGACTAAAATTAGGGTATGGCAAATAAAAGAAGGCGCTTCTTTTTTTTTTTTTTTTTTTTTTTTTTTTTTTTTTTTCCTTCTTTTTTTTTTTTGTCTTTTACTGAAACATTCCTAAACTGTGCAAAATATGGAGACAGCAGTTGCTGTGAATATAGAGTTGCAAGCATTTTCCCCCCACTTCCCAAACAGAATTTCCAGTGACATTTTGCAATAAAGGAATATGCTGAGAACCAGTTGCGCTTCAAGAAGGGGATTTCTATAGAAAACTCAGTTCTCTGTTGAGGAGTTGCCTGTCACACCTGGAGACAAAATTCTACCACACAGTGTAAAATAGCCTCACTTTCTGCCCAACTTGCAAAGGAACCTTAACTATAGCTTTTCTGATAATGCTTCCATAACGTGTGTGTGTGTGTGTTCTCTGAGGCATTCATTTGGCTGGCACATTGGAAAATGGTTAACACAGTGAATGTGGGGTGTCATTTTTGTAGTGGAGAATGTGTGCCAGAAGAATTCAACTGTAACCACTAAATATTTGCTTAAAAATAATTTTAACCATCTGGACTCCTTTTTTTCTTATTCTTCTTATTCTTCTTTTGAGGTGGGGTGAGAAGGGAGTATTTTAATAGGAATGATTTGTGGTTACAAAATGAATTTGGTTAATTTGGTTACCACCCCCATTTATATGATGACTACAAATAGTCCCTAACATCTGAAGTTTTAAAGAACCAGCAGATTTTTTCTCTCTTGAGCTTCAGAAGCTGGAAACGAACTTACAAAAGACAATAAATTGTTCTTGATGGAATAAATAGTTTGTGGGGTTGCTATTGTTCCTCTTGACAATACACTAACATGTGCTAATAGAGGAAGAATTGAAGAGCTTGCGTAGTACAGCTCTTCTGCCAGGCGAAATTTTTCCACTTTGGAGCAGGAATCAGGTTCCCTAACTCACAGGGCAGGGAAAATGTGGGGCTGGGATTCCCAGGAGCCAGCACCTGCTGCTCACCCCCGTGCTGGGAGGGCTTCGGGGCCTTTCCACAGCAGAACCAGCTCTGGGGGAAACTCAGAGTAACCTGTAAACCTGTCCCTAGACAAGTCTGATCACAGTTTGTTTCAGAGATGGGATAACTGGGATATTTTTTTTCCCCCTGGCCAGAATAAGGATGCTTGCTAAAAGCAGGGTTGGAATAAAAGTTTTCATGACTTCCCATACTCACAGGGATTTTTTGTGTGTCTTACTTAAGAACATACACCTTGTTTTTAAATATTCAGAGTTCAGGAACAGATTTTTTGGTACTGATTCCAGTTAAATACAGTTAAATATAGGCAGTAGCTGCACAAATTTCTATGTTCCCTGTGCCTTGCCTTAGCATATTAAATGAATGTTTTATGGAGTCTGCTATAAATACATCTGTTAAAAGATTTTTATCATACTTTGAAATGCCTGAGATTTAACTGCTACCTTTGTGCACTAATGATATACTAGTGAATGTGCACAGGAGATAAAATAAACTCAGAGAAATAGGGAAACTTGCCTGTAGTGCTCTTGTTTTAGTAGCTCTCAGAGCTACTTTTCCTCTGTTTTCTCATACGCTGCAGCGCTGGCTTCATCCAACTCATGGTACATTAGGAACAATTTAGTATCATTTCATTTAAAATATGCAAGCTTTATATCGAGAGTAAATGTGTAGCCACAAGGTAAAATTAAAAAAAAATATATTAGTCTCATCATTAAAAAAAGCCTTTAAAGTTTCCATTATCCATTATGTCAGGTAGCAAATATCTTCTCAATGTAACTCCAGACATTAAATCTGTCAAGAGGCATGCAGTAAAATAAATGTCTGGGATACCTTCATAAACAAAAATCTTATTTCCATAATTCATACAGCTGGCTGGCATTTATTGGCACGTCAGGTGCAATGGGGACATTTCAGGAACATTAACATGTACAGCATCATTTGTCAACAAAGCAACAATGTAAGCAAATCGTTCAGAACTCATACAGATTTACAGCTTTCTCTGCCAGCTGCTAATTACGGTGTGCTCTGCCTATTTGGTATGGTCTTTTTTATTGGAAAATGACAAAGGGGTTATGGTATCCCAGTTTGGAATATAGATGCGCTTTTAGTAATAATATGAGTGGTGATATGACTACACAGCCTGGAGTTTTGATCTAGTTGCACTAGTCTGATAATTGACCGGTTCTGATTGATGAAGGACAAAGAGAAATTCGCTGGGATATTTACTTACTTGTAGAAGAAACCTCTGCAAACAAAGAAATAATAAAATAGCAGAGAGCATAAAAAAGTATCCTTGCTTTAATACTGTTCTTTTTTCCTGCTGAACGTGACAGGGAAAATTCAGTCCTCACTGAAAACCTGATCTGTTTATCGAGCAGTGCTCAGCAAGCCCTATACATTTCAGGCTGGAAAATACCCTTTGAATACAGCTGTCCACTTTGACAAATAAAAATTAAACTTTCAGCATTTTGAACAATGCAAAGGTTAAATAAAAGCTAACAATTGCATCAGTAAGGGCCAAAATATGTGCTAATGATTTGTTTTCAACATCCTCTGTGTCTGTCTCTATTTCTCTCCCTTTATTTGTTGCCTGTGCTCATGAATGTATGTGTTTTCGCAAGTTAATGACATCAAGTCAGATCTACTTTTTATTTCCAAGCTTTGGCCAGTTTGCATTTCAATCTCATAAAAATATAATTAGTGGGGCTTTATGCTTCAGATGTATAAATTCAATATGCTTTCAGAATTATTATACCTGTTATTCAGCCAAAGGTAAGAGGATTCTATTAGCTAAATACATATTTAAACACCTAATAAAATCCCTTATTCAGTTCTGTTTCTTAGTTTCAGTTCATGAACAGTAACCACTATTCTGAGTTAAGATCTTGACCATTTAATTTTTAAGAAAAAAGTAATTAGACCATATTATGGATTAATCCCTTGCCAATTTTCATTTTTAAATCAAAGTAATTTTAGACTTGGGAACTACATAATTTTATGCAGAAAGAGTATATTTTGCCAACCTTATTAAAATCTTTAAAGACCATATTTTCTATAGGCTTCCAAAAATTATCCCACAAAAATGTGTGGGTGCACCCATCTGTACACATGAATGGGCAACTAGGAGCATAATTATCCACTTTTGCACATGCAAATGGAGGTGTTTAAGCACAAATTAGCTGACCCCCAGACTCTGCTGGTGCATTTCTCTGAGCTGGTTAACACTGTTTTGTTGAATTCCATAATATAGGTTAAAACCCCGGAAAGATTTTTAGGTACAATAACTTTTCTGTAAGGTATCTGAAATTGCTAGAAGTATTTTAAAAAATGTTTCTGATGCAACAGTGAAATGAGGTGTAGCTTAGTGCCAGTTACTCGGGTGTTATTTTGGTTATAACGACTGTATGATCCTTTCAATAAAATAAACTCCATTGGCTCCAGCAGCGATTACTGCCTGCCACTGCTTCTCCAGAAGCAGAATACACATATTCCTACAGGGAAAAACTACGGCACTAGGATTATAAAAAATTGACCATCAATCTAAGTCTGTATGAGCAATCACAGCCGCTTTCGGAGTTATTTTGTATTAGAAGCAATTTACCCATCTGGAAGAACAAAGATATGTGCAAATGCTGGAGTGACTGACTTCCAGCAGATGCTCAAAGGAAGTTAAAATCCCAACTACTTCTGGGGTGCCTGGCCTCGATTTCTGACCTGGAAATGTTCAATATGTTGAGGAGCTCTTCCAAGGGCTGGGGCAGCTCGCTGGTACCTTGGCTTTGTGCTCCCTACTTGCTGATGCTCTCCCCACCACCCCTGGCCAGGCTCCTTGCCCACACAGCTGCACAGGGAAAAGGGGAGCAGTCGTAAAGCTTCTGGAATGAGACACGGAAATTAGTGGCTGCAGCGCCTCGGTGTTGATTGTGTGAGTATTCTGGGATGGGGTGAGAAATGGGGATGAGCCTTCATTGGGGCTTGGCAGGGTGAAGGGGTGAGATGTAGGGCAAGGGTACGAGTTTCTTGGATGTGGGGCTAAATGGTGGCTTTGTGCTGCTACAGGGGTTTAGGGAAACAAGCATCCCAGAGCTTAGAAACCCAAAGGTTAATGACCCCTGGAATTCACATTTGCCCCCAATGTGGTACCCAAATGTGACAGCGCTGCTGCAAGTCCTGATGGACAAAGGCCAGTAAATGGAAAAGCAACTTTATACCGTAATTCAAGATTATTTGAATTTACTTTATTTGTGAAATCTTTCCGTTTGTCTTCATGCTTTTGTACATTTGAAGAAGCAGTTAGGCATTCCTTGATCCATAGAGATCGCTTTTCTTCCTTTTCTTCCCTTTGATTCCACTTGCCTAATAATAATGGGCATTATCTTATATCCATATTTAATTTTATTATGTCACTAGCATTGCAAGAAAAGGATGTTCTTTTCAAACATTGTAATGCATTTAGTATTTCACTAGTCATCAGTTAAATCAATTTTTCCCTTTATTGGATCTGAATTATAAATCAACTAGTCATTGTATGGGATACTGTATATGAATGTACAGTATATCATTATGATGTATCCTATAATAATGTCTCTTAGACATGAAAACTAAAGATGGTGGTTTAAAGTGCTGAGAGAGAAAAAATTGGAAACATCTGTTAGTAGGAAGTAGAGAAGACTTTTCATTAAAGTTTGTCAAGTGTATTTGATAGGAAGAACACACTGGGCTGTATTCTGCCACCCCTTACACACACCCACCCCAGTACCCAGCCTGCTTTTTCTGTCTCATGTAGAAAAGCCAAGATTATGGGAGATACTGAAAAGCCAGCTCTCTGCTTTGGTACAGCAGCTCAAGGAATCTGAGACCTGGGGCGGAAGGAAAGTTTTAAAGGAAAAGAGATATTACAATACAGTCAGTTGTCTTTGTGCAGCAGTGAATGAGAGCTGTCCTGCTCCTACATTGAGTATGTCAGCAAAGATCATGGGGAAGAAGTGGTGTGAGACAGTTTTGGGCAAAAGCTCTTTTATTTCCACTTATCCACTACTTGCATGAAGAGGAAGCCTTAAAAAATATATAAAATAAAAATTGAAGAATGCAAAGATGTGTTCTTGGGAGGCTTCTCATGAGCAGATATTTCTCCCAGGATATTGGGAGCAAGCTAGAGAATAAAAAAAAAAAAAAAAAATAAAAAAAGACAGAACAGGAGAAAAATCGTTTAAAACTTCTGGGACAGTGTGTTTTATCTGAATAGTACAGGAATCCATGTGAGCAGACATGAACTGTCTATTTAAGAAAACCCTATTAAGGCCATTTCCCACTTTCACAGGTTCCACTGCTTGTACTGGTGTCAGCAGCAGGGATTTTGGCAGTGCCAAACCAATGGCTTACAGCTCTGTCTCTGCAAACCCAACCAGGGTGTAGCTGCTGCTGGCACCACCTGGCAGCCTTGTCCTAGGGCTGGAAGCGTGGCACAACAGTTACATGTTCATCTCATCCCTACATCATTTTTGCACACTGTCAAAGGCACGTTTGCACTTTAGAACTCCCTAGGCAGAAGGTGAAATACCCTCTGCACCCACAGCACAGGCCTCCTCTCTGGCTGGTGCAATAGTTTAGAAGCCAATATCTCACCTTGCCTTTGCAATTTTTTTCCCATTTCTGCCTGCCCCCAACGGTCTCTGAGCCCTGCTGTTTCCATGATGATATACAGAACTATAAAATCAGATACAGCAGTCGCAGGGCCAGTGAGAATTACCCCCCAAGTCAATAGAAAACAGAATATTGCTTATTGATTTGGTCTAGCCTGTTGTGTGGTCGATGGAGAGCAAACGAATACAAATAAAATGAATCAATTGGAATCTGGCTGTGGACCTCAGTGAGTCACATGAGGTAGGTTTCTGATATCCTTTATCATCACGCACAGCCAGTGAAACAAGAGTGCCACTGTCTTCTGCTGGAGCAGAGAGTTACCTCAGGCTATACTGAAAAAATGCTTTTTTTCTTATTTTTAGACCTGAATCAGCCCATGCCAGCAAATGTATTCTTGTGAATACAGATCTTACTTTGTTGTAATGCCCATGGGAAGGCGATAGTGTAACCTGTTTGGATGCAGCTGCAGACCACCTGTAGAGAAAGTCAAATTAGGGAGAGACCCCACTGTTCTTTGCATTAATGCTTTTTGTGTTTGGCCTGAATCCCCCTCCCTCCCCCTTCAATGTATCTTTCTCAACTGGGGAGATGGAGAGCACATTTTAAGACCTTCTGTCCATTTAAGGCATCTTGTGATTGAAAGAAGATTTGAAAGACTGTAAAATCTCCCCAGTCACCAATGAGCGATGGTGCGCAAGGAGCCTAAATACTTTCAGGATGATTTTCCTCCTGGTCTTGCAGGTTTGGGAGGTGTTGTCTTTGCGGAAAGGGCTTAAAGGGCACATTTTCTATCTCCCTCAAGTAATCTGCATGTTAGGGAAGTCTCCTAGCTTTGGAATGGAAAAGTGGCTGTCAAGAAGTAAAGTCCTAACTTGCCACACTTTTTTGTCCCATTGTTTCTAAATAAAAGATGGGCAAACAAAAGGAAATGGCTCAAGTCTAAATGCAGTGCCTGTATATCCTGAGTACCCACATATAAACAGCCACAACCCCACTGATCTTACTTAAAGACACTGAAAGTCTCTTTTTCTACAGATTTGTCTGTTTTCAGGACACAGGGATAGTTAAACATGTAAACAACTTGTTTGAGATTGTATATCCTTGGTATGAGAAGTAGTTTTAGTTAGTTTAGTTAGTTCTGCTGCTATCTCAGCTGTGACTGCCAACACTGCTGGTGTCTGTAACTTCTCAGCAAATTAAGCTTTTACTCATTTACCAGGTAGGATTTTGTTGCATAGCAATGCAATATTCTACCTTATGTCACATAAGAGCTGCCTGCAATGAAAATTTCATGTCATTTCTACTTTTCACCCCATTTCTTCACAGATGAATCCCACTGTTTTACTAATCGTTGACGTACTAGTTAACACAGGCAGAGCTTGTAGATGGAGGTAATGTCACCAAGCCTTGCCTCATTTTAAATTCCTTCCTCTCTCTGGTGATATCAATGTTCGCTGCAAAGACACTGATGATACTGAATTTAATTGGTATTTATGTGTAGGGTCATGTGTACTCTCAAAGAAGTTTCTGTGTAACTTTTCCCTAATTGAAATTAGATTGAAGTGTTGCTGTGTACACTGAGACTTAATGGTGACAACGTTGAGCCAGCTTCGGAGCTCAGATGCATGGCACGCATCCCAAGAAATCTGCTATGATGCTCCCACATACATCTATGCATATTTTTATGGTACAAGAGACATAAGGTGTGGAAAAGGAGCAGTCTCTTTAAGGGGGATGTGGCAACCCTATCTGCCAGTCATCTTGCCTCTGCTGTTCTATTCCTTTTACAGCCATTCTGCCTGGCTGGTATCTATAACATCTTTACATACGTGTTTAATGGCTGCACGGTGATTAAACCCCAGGGGAAAGGGAGAGGACATGGGATTAATGGGCTGGCAGCACTGGTGCTATGTGAAAATGCTTCTTGGCCTGATTCAGGGATGTATTTTTCACCACCTTATATTTTAAATAGCATATTATATGAGCAACCTGGTCTGCAAACCATTTTGGGACTCGGTCTGAGGCTCACAGCTGCTGTGCAATGTGAAGGGCCAGTGCTGATATAGGCTATAAGGAAATGTTGCCATTAAATCCTTGTTTTGCACCTTATTTTGACTCCAGACCAGTGCACCCTCTCCTCCCTAACGCTTGTGGAGAGTACAGAAAAGTGAATTCTCACTAGGGGTAGAAGTGTTTTGACTGGGAGTTTAATTTATAGCAGCTCATAGAATTGCAGTGTGTAATAAGCAATGTCCTTGAACATTTTTCATGTGCTTCTAAGTGACTCTTTAAAAAAAACATTGGTTTCCCTTGTAAAAATCATTAAACTTGTTAAGGAAGAAGCAGTAGTCTGGGTTGGTAGTCATTCCAGTGCTTTAAATACTAGTGGATAATTAGTGACATGAATAAATTAAATATATTCCAGGTATAAAGTTGAGGAAAATCACAAAATATTAGCAAAGCTCCAAAATCAAGCTACTTTTTGTCGCATGTTGTTTTAATGACTGTGGTTTATAAATGTGCATAATTCCAAAGAGATCACATGTTTCGCATAATAAAAATTACTGTGACATAAAATATATACTTTCTTAAAAAGTACTTGTAATATCAAAAGGACTGTGAAGTATTAGCCATTTAATACAAATTTATCTTTTCTTGCAGATGATTACATTTTCATTTTAATTGCTCACATTTTGGTTCTGATCTTAATGTTTTATAGTAGTGAAGACATGCCACAAAGAAAGAAAGAAAAAAAAAATATTTTATTTGTTAGTTAACAGTCTTCAGAAGTCCTAATTTGGCCAATGTGTTCTGCTGCAAAGTCTTGGAATGCTGTCTTGCAGTTTCAAAAGTGATCTTATTTGGCTTCCCAGAAACTATTATGCCTGGAGGATGCCATGAGAACAAGGGCTGCCTTGTTAACAAGTAGAAAACCCTCAAAAACAAGATAGGATCCTGATATAAATCATAATTTAGATGCACAGAGCTATGTTCACAACCACAGTAATGTAATTCATTTACATCTAGTTATTACTTATCTCCACCCGAACTCCGAAGTTCAGGAATGCAGCTGCCTTGTGCCTTGTGACTCGTGGGGGTTAGGGAAGAATGACATCACCAAATTTAAGCACATTACCACGCTGACATAGTGGCACCTTGTTTTCCCTTCCGCGGATAGAGCGGGGATTGTGTGCTACCCCCCATTCTCCCAAAGAATACCTTTTTTCCCCTTTCAAGCAGCTGCTATATGAAGGGTTGCAAATGTCACTTCAACTAATGATGAATGATGCTTGACCCTTGGACCTGTTACTATGAATTTTATGCAATGCTAAATTAATACGAAAGATCTCTGCTAGAAGACTTCAGCTATTATGCATGCGGCATAAATGATATGTTAAACAATCCAAATTTTTTTCTCATAACCATGGTAAAATGCAGAGCTGTTTCAACGTTTTTTGATGTGTATTTCCACTTCGGATTAGTATCTTTTCTTTCTAAAAATATTTTTGGTAAGCAAATCAGTTTGCGAAAAACATTGTCAAAAGGGCAACTGGCCCACATGTCTTTGTTGTTCACGTTTGAATATAATTAATTATGTAAAGCAATAGTTAGTGGGAGTTTAACAATTAGTAGAATCTGTCAAATAGTCACACGGAAATTACTAACTAATTGAACAATTGGTCTTTTATTGTTTCAGGAAGCAGGACAGAGTGTCATTCCTTTATCTCTTAAATTCGTTATTATGGCATATCACAATTTTCGAGCAATGTATCCTTCCTAACAGATTAATACATAAACAACCCGCCCAGAAATGCCACAGTGGGCAAAAGTGTTTGAAATAAAACCACCTGTTTTAATTAGTATTCAGATTCATGCTGTTAAAAAATGGTAATCCTCTTGCAGTTATATGACATTTTTAAAGCTTTGAATTTCCATCTGTATCTTATATTATGATGTTTCAGGATTGTCGTGAGTTAATTATGTTAACTTTGGAAACATTGCCTGCATTTAGAATGAAAAACTTCAGCTTGAATAGCCAGGAAAGCAGATGCTATCTTTCTTGTCAACTGCTTTGTTGTGTGATGCCTTGAAACTTTTTTATAAGATTCTGTCTCCAAAAGGAAGTATAAATCTCCATTTATTTGAAATGTTGCTCTAATCTAATCAATATTTTAATATATTTCTCACGGGAGGGACCTGAATGCGTCTCAAGGAACCAAAGACATGAAAATCTCTTATTTTATGTTGAAATCCTCTTGTTATTACAAGTCCATTCACAAGACTAATTTGTAGAACAAGAAAAAAAATCCATGTACTATAAAGTTCTAAAATTGTTTTGAAGCCTACCCTAGCCATCCTGTAATATATGCCTGTAAATTGAGGCGGGATGAGAGAAACTGGAAGCATTGCAATTAGGATACACATCCAGATAAACCCTGGGAAAGAGAAAGGGAGGCACAAACCAATGGGCAGCATGGCAAGTGTTCCACCACAGAGAAAATGAAAATGCAAGTGCAGATGTGCACGTGAGGTGGAGGGGGAGGAGTGAGGTGAACAAGGACCTGGTGGATGCAGGAGACGCCGCCGTCTCCTCCTTACACGTGAGGCTGTGAGGCTGTGTGGGAAAGGGAAAACGTCAAAACATCGTGACGTGAGTCACCCAAAATTCATCGCACCCCTTCCCTGCCAAGGAGGAACCACAGGCACTGCCAGGCATGTTCACGTGTGCCCCGGGGTGTTCACACCTCTCCTGAGGCTCAGTGGGAAAAGGTAGGGAATGGCACGTGGAATCGCACACGGCAGAGTGGGTGGAGATATTATTTTAAGGCTACACTGGCCTCAAAATTCCAACCTTTTGGTCAAAATGACCTGGGCAAAGCCTCAAATGTTTTTGTGTACACAGATCTGTATCCCAGTGGTCATGTGATTCCATGGATTTCATGAACACAGGCTCAATACCTGCAAAGCCATCCTGTTCCTCCAATGAAAGTTATTTTTGCTGCCACAAAAATGTTAATGTTTGTAAGCTGGCTCTGTAGAAAAGAAGCTGAAATGTGCAGGATAACCCACGCTTGGATCAGGAGAGGATCCACTGCTGTGACTTCAGAGTGGATGATGGAACCCTGAAGTTGATGAGTTTGTATGAAAAAAGTGCACTTACCCAGAACCTTCCACATTCAGGGTAACATGTGGTTCTCTAAACACATAAAAATATTTGAAAAATTCACATTATTATTAGCACTATTATTATCAAAGGACATTTCGTTAACATTTGAAAGTCCTTCAGTACACTTGAAGATATATTTGTTTTAGAAACTTATATAATCCCCTCCTGTTTAAAGTTTTGTTTTAAACACATACAATTATCATCTCATATGCCCTGATTCAGTAAGTACTTAGAAGCATTCCTATCTTTAACAGCATAGCTAGTCCCAGCTAATATCTAGGGAACGGAATTAGAGCTTCAGATATTAGCAAAAAGTAATGCAAATGTGAATTAAGCAACATGGTTTTGAAGTAAGTTGACTGAGGAGTTTTTATTCCTTAAACCGAACGCGAAAGTTTGACAAAAAATTAAAAAAAAAAAATCAAAGCGAGCATTACTGATATTAATAATTATTTTTAAAGTATATGAAGTTGAAAAATTTAGTCTGGCAACTTGAAGGAATTAGGCACTGAAATAACCTTCCAGTAAGGGTAGTGAAGAAAAATGCTAATGGCTTTGAGGCAAAGTTATCAGCAAAAATATAATATATAAGCAAATTTAGATATGTTCATGCATACATACATACACATATATATATATATATGTACAGACTCAAGAACATATAAAATAAGAATGGTGATTTTGTTGGGTTTTAGCATGTAAGTCACATTAATTAACAGAGTTGAAGTTACCTGCACTGTAAAACGTGACTATTTCCAAGCTAATATAATTTATAATTTAAATTTATATCAAATTTTATCAAATTTATATTCATACCTTCGCCTTTCCTGGTGTAACTTTCCATACAGCCAAACCTACATCTAACATGGTGCTTTGCTATGGAAAACTCTCAGTACCTCATGTCTTTCCATGAGGTGAAGTGATATTCTCTGTTCACTTAATACCTGATAACAAATTGTTGTCTTAGGTAACAATCTCCGCCAAATTTTCATGAACCAGGGGAGGTGAAGCCTGAATTATTCTTACTACCCAAATGCAGTCCTGAATCTCTCTTTTGGGTTTTTCAAGGCAACTCACTTTACTGCTGGTAGAAAAAAATAATTCCTAAAGGCAAGGTGCAAATATCACAGTGCTACTTTGAAAGTATTTAACTAAAGTGTCCTTTCTTTTTGAATAACTTGAATAAAGTGTTTAAATGACCTCTTCCTAACCAGAAGAGAATATAGAGAAGAAATTAAGCTTTATTGGTAAATTAAAGCCCAAATCCCATGGTTGATGAGAGATATGGTCCGTTTGAAATAGTTACAGTTTCAGACTTTCTTTTCTACAATCAGCGGGTGGAGACCAACATAATCCAATTAATTGTAATTCCCTTTTGTGGCACTGGTACAGTGGTGAATGATACAGTAAGTCCATTGAAGTCTTATCTTTGGTCAGATAATCCAAATGGATTCATATTATGAAACAGTCCTTTATAAAAGTTCTGATGAACAGAAGTGTTTTGACTTTAGCGAACCAAAAGATAAATTCTATACAAAATAAAATGTTTTGTCCTTGACATCTACAGGACTTGTGTGCACCTGATTTCATGTAAGAATGCTTCTTTCAGATGCTCTGCTTCAAAGACCCCAATCATTTAAAAAAAGAAAAAAAAAGGAAAAAAAAGTAAAATTTATTCTCTGGACATCCTAAAAAAAACCAAGGTGTGAGAACAGAGGTTTACATGTATAGGTAGCCTGTATTTTTGGAAATAGTCCCATCAAAATAAATAGGGTTGCAGATATGAGGAATATGTGAAAAGCATTTTGAAAATTGTTTAGATTTCTATTTTTCAAATAAAACACCAAACTAATATTTCGTTGATAATCCTTATAGCTGTAAACAAACCATATATGCTTGTTCATTTCTCGTATTGTAGGAGGACTAGGGGAATTGCTTAATTTTAGCTTGAGCTTTGATCTATTTACATTTGGAAGTAATTTACATAAAGGAAGTTATAATGATCTTTATTGTTTTGTTAATTATTTCCTTTGATTATTGAAACTCACTCACTGAGGCACAAGCTCATTGTTACTGGGGTCAGTCACAATAATATATTTGGCTGCATGCAACAAGTCAGGATTGGGTGGTATTCTTGTTTTTTGAATTGTTTTCATGCAGACCCTTTCAGTTTAACAATCACTGGAGACAGGACTGATTTAATGTATCACTCGTCTGATCCAGTGCTTCACATTTTGTATTTCTCCTTTCCTTTAAAGTTGTCCGTAGCAAGCCCACACTACAGCAGAGAGTTTTTGCTTGCAGCATGTTGAAATCTCATATTTACTAAAGGATACTGAGATGCCATTTGTGGAAGACAACACACTAGACAATATATTGAGGTCAGATCTTTGCAGACTCTCTCAAAAATATTCTTTTTCCCTTTTTTTTTTTTTTCCTCCTCTTCCTTAAAGTATCTGGTTGAAATTTAATACAAAGAATTTTTTACCCTTTGGGGTACATTACATATGAAATAATTTATGACCCATGAATCACAAGAAGGCAGTGAATTAGGTTTCAGATAAGTCTGCCAAATATTACAAAACATTGTGTACAGATTTTTGGACTATGAAAAGGCTTTTGACAAGAATGGAAATAGAAGCAGTGTTAGAAACAGCAAGACGGGGAAGAACAGAACAGCTATATGACAGAATCCTAAAGCACTCTGAGTTAGTAGCACAATTAAAAAGATATGAATATGAACATATTTTTGAAGTATGAAAATGGGACAGAGAGTCATTGTCCAATTCTTCTCTGTATTAGATCTTGAGAGCCTTCAATTTATTTAAAATGTAGATTTGCGGACACTGATGCACATAATTCTGATAAAAGATCTGACTGTAAATGGGGGAAAAAAAAAGATAAAACCACTAAAATTAGATTGCAGAGAAGCTTACTGGAGAGCAATTACACAATAAAAAAATGTTAATAACAGATTTGAAGTTGGAAGGCAGATATTTACCTTGATTAATGTATGTATAAACAAAACACGGCAAAGAGAGGAAGATCAATCAAGTCAAAAGCGGAATTCAGAATGGACTTTTCCGTTTGAACATAAAAAATGCATCCTGAAGAATAAGTTACTGGTCTAGGCAAGTATTTGATATTTTTGTTCTGTAGTCGTTAGTCCAGTTCAAAATAAAGAGGAAAGAATAAACAGAAAAAAGAAAGTAAAGTGTGCTTTAACTATGAGGAAGAAACTGAAGTTACTCTGCAATAAGTAAGCAGAGAGAATTAGAGGACAGAATCTCAGCACTGTAAGACAAATGTAATTTCCCCTCAGCACAGACATTTAATTTCTGTGAGTTGCAGAAAGTCTGCCAAGCCCCTTTCTGGTGTTTGGGCAGCCTTGCTGCTCTGTGGGAGGGTAAGAGCTCTTTGGGAATTCCTCTGTGCTCTTTTCTTGTCCCTTTTTATAAACCCTGGGCGGTACCTGACTATTCCTCTGGCCCCAAAAGAAGGACTGATCAGGCCCTGCAGGTCTCCATGCTGGGACTGTGTCTGTCTGCTCCTACTCTTTGTTTACAAGTCACCTCCAAGCGAGTCTGGCAGGAGTATGTTGATCTGTAAACAGGTGGTCTATTTATTCTTAGGGAGCTTTCAGCTGCATTTTGAGGGGAAACACTCTCTCTTTAAAATCGTTCCTTTTCCCGTGCGGAATAGTTGATTCAGCTAAATTTAATGAATTTTAAAAGTACTTGTAATTATAATCCCATCATAGTAATTATTGCTTCAGATCACGATGACAGAATATGCTAACTCAGAACTAATATCTGTCATTGAAGCTCATAGCAGGTATTGGCAGTGAGCAACACATGAGTATCTTGGTGATGATACCTGCTTCTGGCTGCCAAAAGTATTGTCCTTTCAGTACCATATTTTTATACTTCCAGTTTCAAACAGCAACTGAGAGCACAGAAATTTCCCTGGTGCTGTGGCATCGCTGGATGACCACTTTTCCAAACCTTTGAACTCCTCTGCATGCCTTCATCGTGTACCACCCCTGAACTCCTCAAGTGCACTGGATCTTTTTCACAGAAACAATGAGACAGCTCATCCCTCTCTTACTCTTTGGACTTGGTGGAATTATAGGAGGATGATTATGACCCTGTGTGCCCAAGTACAGAAACCTTTTATTTTTCTGGCATAGGCTGAGGTTTAAGTTTGCAGTATTTGGTTGTTCCAGCGTGCCCCTAGGTCAGAGAGCTGTCATTTTGGAGGACTAGAATAAGCAGCACTCTGGATGCACACGGAGATGTTCTACATTTTAGTTAAAGTTGCTCAGTAATTTGTGCTTGGACTTCATGGAAATGGGCACTCCAATAATAAACACATGTTCAGGCACTGTGACATCACAGCTTAAATTTTCTGTTGGAAGGGCATGCCAGGTTCCTTCAGCAGAGGAGAAGCACACAAGCTTTCTTTTGCTGATGGTATCCTTGATAATTCATCAGTGCTAGCATTGGATGGATACAGACAAGGCTGTTTAGAAATCCATTGCAGACAAAATGTACTGATTTGCTTAGCTGATATTTTCCTTGATTTGTTTAAACACTCTTGGAGGTGAAGGGCCCTGCATTGAGTTCAGGCAGGACAACGGGTCTCCCAAACCTAGCAAGGGAGAGAGGAAGAACTCACAAAAATCTGCCTGAATGAGGAAATTATTGCTTCACAAGAGTTGAGGCTTTTGTTGCGCTATTTCATAGATGTTCCAGGGGGTTTATGCACTTTGGAGGGTGTATATAGACTGCAATGTCAGGGCAGGATTTACCTCAGGGAGTGAAGCTCAGCATCTTGTGCTGCTTCACCAGGGAATTCAGCTCCTTGCCATAGAGTGAGAAACAATCTTCACCACCTCACAGCATCCCATTGCTGGACAGATATCTGGACATCTCTGTGCTCGATTGCTGCTCTAAACTGAGTGTTTGAAAGAAGCAGTTTGCCCCAGGAATGCTGCTGTGTCTGTGCACTGGTGATCAGAAAGGCTGTGGCTTGGAAAGTGCAGGTACAGCATTGGAACAGACACACCTTTTGGTGTACAAATTCATGTTTGTGCTGTCAGTCATGAGAGCAAAGGGATTTTGTGATGAAGAATTGTACTGGTGCATGTGGAGAAATTCTGCTTGTGTCTATTCTTTCCTTTCTTTCCTGTTGAAGACCATGTATGATCAAAAAAGTATTTATGATGAATATAACTATTAAAAAAGAAAAAAAGCCAAAAGAGGTGTCTTCAAATTTCACACAAGTTCCTTCAAGAAAAAAAGCACAATGACACTGGTCAGTTGGTCCTTTCCTGGTGTTTGCATGAGGAATTTTCTTTTCCTCTTTCAACCACAGGACTCTGTTTTGGATCCCACAGTAGTAAAATGCCTGTTGGGATAAGTGAGTCCAAAACATTTCCCAGGATTTAAGCCAACTGGGAATTCTTTGTGCAGCTCTTCTGCAATGATTTTGTTGTGAGGGAGATTGTAAGGATTATTTAAATGTGCCATGGAGGACTTTCTCCAGGGGAGATCTCCCTCAGCTTATACACTGGTCACTGGGATAAAAACGCAGTGCTCTGAGCTTTCCCACACTGGAGTTGAGGGGTCGACATATCCAAATGCCAAATTTTCATCCCAGTGCTGCTGTGTGCAGCCACCAGCAGGGAAAAGATGGAAAAGGCAGCAACACCAGCAAACGGATCACAGTATGAGACCCAAAAACACCCCGCTTCACCAAAGACTTTAGAAAGTTTTTTGAGGTCACAACCTCCGCAGCAGACCAGGCGTTGCCAGCTGGGTTTGCAGGTCTTGCTCCCCACATGATTTGGGGTCATCCATGAGCTGTAGGAATGTGGAATGCTCAAAGGGGGCAAAAACTTCTGAAGGTGGTTCTCTGGCACATGATGGCAGCATGGGCAAGAGACAATTTAGAGCTGGGAAAATACAAGCTATGAATTATCTGAAAAGACAAGTGAAGGAGCAGGGCTCTCAAATGACTGCATTCTGCTCCTAGAGATTAGTCTACATACCAGGCAGGGTATGTGGTTAGAGGAACCACATCCATTTTCTTTCAAAACTCTGCTCTCTACAGCTTTGGTTGATTTTCATATTTTTATTTTTTCTCCCCCTGTCTTTAGCCGATCTTTCCATAGATTACCTTCTTCCTTTCTGAACCTCAGAATGGCACCCTTAAACCAAAGCTGATCTTCTGTTTGGTTCTGCTGCAGACATTACAAGTGCCATTAAAAATCTGAATTGTTGAAAAAGCTGAATAATAACACAGTAAAGCACGTGTTCCCTTCACAAATGTATTGTATATCGATTTTTTTAAACTAATAACCTTGACAAGTGCCCACACTATTTTTTCCCCTTAATGTGGTCTTTAGATTTTCAGCCTGAGTATTAGCATAAATTTTATGGGATTTTCTGGGCATATTTGTGTCTGTATCTAAGATATATGATATCAACTGGCAGTGATGGTTGAACTAATCAAATACTACTGACAAGTTAAAGCAAATTTTTAGGACTGTGAGATTTTGAGCATCTTCCCAGATACAGTATCTCCTGACTGAAAGCAGTCCTTGACTGTCAAGTTTAAATACCAGATTTTGGACTTAATCTTTATATAAGCAAAACACCCCAATAAGAAATATGTCTGAGTAAAGCCAAAAAGCCAGGTCCTCCCCTTAAACCCAGCCTGAAATGTGTGTGTGTGTGTTTATGGCCCTTTTGCCATGGCATGTGAGAGATTCCAACCAGTGGGAACCAAAGGAGAGTCTTACACTGAATGGACTTCTATTTTCTTTTTTTTTTTTTCTTTTTTTTTCTTTCTTTTTTTTTTTTTTTTTTTTTTTTTTGACTTGGCATTTGTTCCTTCTAGCAAACATTTTTAAAAACTCTCTTATTGCTAGAGGGAAAATTGACACCCTTTGCTTTCACGATGATACATTCCTAACACGTTTCCTTGAAGAGCTGGAAATGGTGCAAAAATCTGGTAAGATAAGTCTCTATAAAGCCTTAGAAGTCAAGCATTCCACTTTAGACATTTAAGACAAATGCATGGCAAAAACAAGTTGTGTTTCTTTTTTTTTTTTTAAGGTTTCTACTTAAAGTTCTGTGCCAAAGCTACAGTACTTATACATTTTCTAAATGTGTTTTAAGCAATAAGTTGTACAACATTTTTAGAACATGTGTTAAGCTATTTCTCTAAGAATGAAGCTCTTAACAAAACATAAGCACTCTGCATGAGATCTTAGCAGCAAAGTGCTTAAAAGATAAAGTAAGAATTGGTACCATGGGAAGAACACCAGCTGTAGAGCACACAGGTCCATTATGAGAAGTATGGTAGTGGGTAGGGAGAAAATGATTTAATCAGGAGTAAAACCAATTTTATTATAAGGGCACGCAGGGGGTGTGGCACCATAGTGAGAGGGACATTTCAAAATATCTGACAGATTTCAACAATGTGAAAACCCACCCTGTTCTTTAAAGTGACAGTAAACCCCATCAGGTCCCTCTTTTTGATGCTATTGTTAACAGTTGACTGTTTAAAGCTGGCCTGCTAAGATGCTGTCGATCTAGTTCAATAGTGTGTGGCAAAATAAAAGGCTAATTGTTGAAATACGATCAATCAAATATGATCTCAGAGTCTAAAGAAGATCCCCTCTGGTAACTCATTTGAGATCAAATCATTACTTTTATGATTGAGGTAATTGAATGGGAAAAAAAGAAAGAAAGGGGGGAAAAAAAAAAGAGAGGCTTGAAACCAAAGAAGCAAGCAAGACATCTAAATGAAATGCACAAGTCTGCCTTTGTTCCAGCTTTGTCTCACATTACTCCAAGTTAAGGAACTGGGTCCATTCTTTATTTGTATGTACCTCCTGAATCTAGAAATTTTGAAAGCATTTAATAACATTTATTAAATAAAAGTTGAAAGACGACTCCATTTTGAATAAGATTTTCTGCCCAAAAGTAGAGAAAACCGTTACAGTGTGGGGATCCAGTGTTGTGGGTGTCCATGTGTCTCCAAGGATTTTACCATTTTGTTTAGCAACAGTTCAGTGAAGAGGCTGCTCTTGAAGCCTGCTGAACTGCTACACATGAAATTTCAGTGACATTTAGTAAAACATTTCAGGACTATGTTGCTTCAAATTAAATTTGTTCAGCAGTTTTCATGGTCGGCCCCCGATCTGCATTCAGACTGAAATTTTCTAAAAGAGAAAATCATAGCACATGGGGAGAAAAAAAGCAAACTCCATTTTTGGAGTAACAGAACTTGGAGAAAGTGTGTGTCATTTTGTGTCATTTTAATTTGGACTAATAAGGATTTGCTCTTTTCTTGAGTTTTAAATGGATTATGATCTCACTGTTTATTATGTTCTAACAGTATCACTCTCCTAGAATTAAAAGGAAAAAAAACCCACAAAAACAAACTCAAAGAAAAATAGAATAATCACCCAATCTTGTTTTATTTTTTATTAGAAACTCTATTTTAGCATTTAGTTTCTTTTATATTTAAATTCCTTAGCTCAGTCAAGCTTCAAAAGAAAACATTTTTTTTTTGTTTGCAAAACCGTTTTGGAGGCACTTGTGGTTTGTCTTTAGTGTGTTATCATTTTTGACAGCTTTGCATAGCCTAGGTAGGCCAACAGGGGTCTGTCTAATATTGTTGCTGGGCAAATCTTCCTCCCAGAGATGAAAACCAAACAAAATATTTTTGAAGCAGTAAGAAGGAATTAATATCCTTTCTCTCACAGTTCTCTATTCCTTGCTGACATTACATTCAGGCAAAAAAAAAAAAAAAAAAAAAAAAAAAAAAAAAAAAAAAAAAAGGAGAAAAGCGTTCCCCATTATTCCCTTGTACATAGCAAGGCTAACACATGTAAAGCAATAACTCATTTTCTATTGCCATGTTTAGCATATGTCTCCTGTTGGCTCAGCAAGGCCTTTAGGCCGGTCCCTTGAGCCGTCCATCGTTGGCAACTCTTAGCCCCTCGGCCTCAAAACCAAATAGCTTTGAATCATGTTGAGCTGTGATGCTAATTTTCATACTGATGCATTATGGGAATAAATGTATCTGACATACTGTGTCAATGGTACTGTCTCTTTGTGTCTCTTGTTTGTTTTTTTTTTTTTTTGTTAGCTGCATTCCTACAGATGGTATTCCATTGAAAATGTTCTCTTCCTACAAAAAAAAAAAAAAAAGGAAAAAAAAAAAAAAAAAACATGCACAGCACCAAACCTCTAGGTGCAGAAGGCTGTTAACGGTTGCTGATGATAGTAGGCAAACATTAACATAATAATTAGTGTCTTGTAATTGTTTCATTAAAACCAGTTGTTCCATTTCTCCTCGTGTTTTCCCAGAAGAGAAGCTGAATTTGGACGACAGCCAGTGGGAGGACATCCACGTTGTCACCGGAGCACTCAAGATGTTTTTCAGAGAGCTGCCTGAGCCGCTGTTCCCATACTGCTTCTTTGAACAGTTTGTGGAGGCAATAAGTAAGTACATCACATACAGTAGCAGCTAGTGAAATAGCCTGGTACATAAAAATAATAGTAATAAACTTAAAAATAGAAAAGCAGGGGCATCTCAAATCTGACTTACCTTCCATTATCCATGATCCTGTCTTTATATTGTTTTTTGAGGCTGCCTTTTATGTCTTACAGTGTTTAGGTATTTAACTGGAGAGAAGGGGAAAAAAAAATTGAATTATTGATCTATAAATTTTGTCTCTGCAATTTGACTGTTGTGCCTAAAATGGTTTAGGAAAGGAATTAAAATGTGTATGTATTCAAAATATGCTAGGCTGATAATCCATATATCCTCAAACACAAGAAAGAGACTAATAATTGTGAATCACATTAGAAGGGGCTGTCTTTATGTTAATCAAAATGAAATGTGTGTGTTTTGTTCCACAAGGTTGCAGACTCTTGCCTTGCAGTGATCACAAAAAGAATGCTAAAACATTCATGTTCTCATTTTCATATCTACCTTTTGCTTGATTATTATTTTTTGTCTAAAGTTGGCAGGCAGCAAAAGTATTTTCAAAGTCCCAGGCATTTATTCCGTTCCACGTCTCTGTGGTTTATGTGCTGCAAACCCTCCCTGTATTTAATATATGCAGGTGCATTTTGTAAAACTGTATCGGCTTGGAAAAACTTGACAAAAAACCCCAGTGATTTGGGGGTTTGCTCCTGTTGGAAAGGGAGGGGAGGGAGAGGGATAGCTTAAAGGGAAAAAGCCAAGTAGGAGATTAATTAAAGATCCAATGGAGAAAATCTCTAGGAAAAAAAAAAAAAACAAACCAACAAAGTACTCAGAGGTCTGATTTCTGAGTGATGGGCACACATATTTGCCATTGCTGTTAATGAGGGCTGGGCGTGCACATGCGCAGCTGCCGGGGAATACGAAACCCTTAATGTACAGCTCACTTTGATTTTATATTCATAAGAGTCTTTAGTTCAACTAAAGCTTTTCAAGACCCGGCATCAGATATAATGAGGTTAAATACATCTCACAAGATCCTTCCCTGCTCAGTTATTTGGAAGTGCAGTGCAGTTAAACGTGCAACATAAAGAATTGCATTACCTGAAATTTATTCCTGGCAGCTCACTTTCTTCTCCTTCCAAAGGAAATCAGGTGGGGAACATCATCTCTCAAGTTTAAGTTCCTGTTGCACAGCATCTGTAGTGCTAAGAGGGAAAAACAATAAAGAATTTCTTGTTGTTCAGCTTCTGTGATGCCTTGGGATAAGATGCCGATTGAAGCACCAGCACCTGAACATGTCCTTCAGGTGGTTTTCCATCCATCTGCTGTGCCCTTGTGGAAAGGAGGAGATGAGGTGTCTGCTCATGGGACACAGCCTGGCAGGTCATACACACCTTCTATGCAGCTAATTCTGCAGTCCAGTATTTAATATTGAGGAAGAACTTCTTTGCATAAAGGATGGCAGAGCACTGGAACAGCTGCTCAAGGAGTCAATGGAGTTTCCCTGATCTGGAAACTCCAGACTTCCCTTCCAACCCCAACTATCCTGTAATTCTGTGATCTATCTTCTGCCATTATAATTCACCATCATACTGTTCTTTTGGGGCTTAACATACCCATCCTCCTCTTTATCCCTGTTTTTATTGTCCATTGGGACGTGTTCTGGCTGTGCAAACACTATTGTACTCTGAAGAAAGATATCAGGACACTGTGATCTCACTCCGGTTGTCTTCTGCCCTAATCCTCTTTAGTGTCCAAGTCAGGGTGATTTGACATCTTTTGGCGGCCCAATGGGGACATTTTTGATAGTGAAAGCACCAGGTAACCGGCTGTAGACTTGTGAATTAAGTTTGAAAACATGTCGGGAAGAGAATGTCTGCTAAAGCATTAATATTCATGAGTGAGAAATTAATGTCCCTTTCTGCTATTTGAACTATTATTAATTCTTATTATGATTTTGAGAGCCATTATACACATTGATAGGCTAATGAACAGTCATTTATAGAGGGATTTTAAGACAGTTTGTTCCAAGGAAGGAAACGCTAGCACTCTAAGACGTGCTCCGCACTATTTCAAACCCCTAATTCTTGTTGCTTGCTTTACTGCACATCAGGGTGATTTCTACCTAACCCAACTGTCTAAAGTAAGCTACGACTTCCAATCAATCTTCTCTTTATTTAGCCTTTACTGCCATAGGATCTACAAATCCGTATTCTTACCAACTCTACTTAAAGAACCTCTATAAACAACAATTAGGTGTTTTCAGTGGTTTTGGAGCTCTTCTGTATGTTAATAGTCCTGTGGCAAAGTAAAAAGATCCTTTTTCTTCAGTATCATTTCCATTGCAGATAATTTTTTGGGCTAATTAATTTGCCTGGTCAGTACTGAGCTGCTAGAAAATTTCCTCTCTTCTCCAGTTTGTTGTGAAAAAGAGACTGTAGTATCTGTTCTTCAAAAAATTAGAATTATTAGCATGTGGTGATGGGTGTGCACTACAGGTAGAATAATGCCAGAAGGAAAAAAAAAACTTGATTTCCAGATTGCCAGGCAGATGATATCCCTGGTCCAGCAAATGAAGACTCCTTAGTCAGAGCTTTGCACTGGTTAAGTAAGATTAAGGGATCTAAAAACCTACATGTAGTAGTCAGTGACAAGTTCCCAATAACATTTATGGGATTTTAGTCCTTTAGCTGGAGGTTTCAAGAGGAATTAGAACTCAAGAGGTGTGGTGCACTCCTTATTCTGATAATATTGTAGAGACTATGTGGAAAAACTTCCATAACAAACTTGGCATAAATTTTCCTGGATGCTGCTGCCATTTTAATTATGTGCATGGGAACAAAACTTTACAGTATTGTGTATTATGCAAAGCACTTGCTCTCTACCTTCAATTTCCCCTATAAATAACATTAGATATGGCCATGATGTTAGAACAATTTAGATGTGATCCGCATACCAGAAGTTAATTCAGGGTGTTTCAGAATCTCAGAATTCTGCTTTCCAGGCTGAAGTTGGATAATAACTGTCCATAGAGCTGATGTCAGAGAACTTATAAATGATAAATGGAAGGTCACAAGACCTCTGGCCCAATACTAATTTTGTTTCCTAGGATCTGGAAAGTAGGGTGTTTTGGTTTTGTTGCGTGTTGTTTGTTTGTTTGTTTGTTTGTTTGTTTTATCCAGCGACTTTGTCTGGTAATACTGCAAGTAATTTTATGTTATTTTGGATAAAATATGCACTTCTAAAGTGTCCCCAAATGCTGCTATGAAGTCAGGTTCAGCCACACTTAAATTACTCAGTACCACAAATAGTTCTATTGATTTTCTGGAAGATCAACAGACGTAGTTCAACAGATTGTCTGGAAGTAAAATGTGCTTCATGTGAGTAAGGTAGTAGAAGTGCCAATAACTGAAACATTTAATCACCTTATTTACAGAATTAATCCTTCATAGCCATTTAAACTTTTGCCAGGATTTCAGCCACTGAAATCTACCCCTAAAGTCTGTTTAGAAATGTTAACAGGTAAATGTGTTAGCTGATTCTAAATCTTTATTTTGGTTGAACTGGTTTTCTTGAAATGTCTCAGGCAAAGGCACGGAGAAAAAGAAATTTCTACTACAGTCTCGGTGCAGTGAGGGCTGATATCCACAGCACAGGAAATATTTGAATATCCCCTAGTCCTTCCAGATCTTTTCAGCTGGAGCAAGCTGTATAGACTGTGCATCTGAACAGACAGTGCATCTGTCCAACTGCACTTACCAAAAAACCTCACTGATATTCCACAAAGGAAAATTCCACCCAGTTCCCAAAGCTGCAACATCTGTCTCTTGTTTGGGAGGCTTGGGTTCAGGTCTTTGATTTTCTCTGCAACAGGTTGGAAAGATTACTACACTGGAAAGATTTTTTCAATGAGGTCTAGTGATTATGCCTTCATTTCAGTTCCTTATCTCTAATATGAATTTAATAGGCGCCACATAAGCACTGTAGATAAATAGGAGATTTATTGTTTAAAATGCACACACAGAGGCAGATGTGTGTGCATTTATATTTATATATATATATATATATATATACACTATAAATAGAAATCCTTCTGCCAGAATTACAATTCTCCTGCAGACAGTTTTCTAAATGAACGTAGCTGTTACTGCAGTGGGTTTCCCACTTGAGACAGATGAACAGAAGAATGAGATTAATTTAAAAAAACCCATAGTGTTGAAAATCTGACTTGCAGGTTTTCAAGTGAAATCCCCAGCCTGATACATCTCAGGTCTCAGTGTGGTGAACAGAAAATGTAGAGTCCACATCCATCACCAGATCCCTGGCGAAAGGACCTGTTCCTGAAGGGAGACTACAAGAAAGATGGAAGAGAGACTTTTTACAAGAGCCTTTTTACAGGACACTGGGGAATGGATCCAAACTGAGAGTAGGTTTATCTTAGATATTAGGGAGAAATTCTTCCCTGTGAGGCCCTGGCACAGGTTGCCAGAAAATCTCTGGATGTCCCATCCCTAGAGGTGTCCAAGGCCAGGATGGACAGGGCTTGGAGCAACCTGGGATAGTGGAAAGTGTTGCTGCCCATGGCAGGGGGTGGAACAGGGTGATCTTTAAGGTCCCTCCCAACCCAAATCACTCCAGGATTCTGTGGTTTGTAGGGCTCCAGATCCAGTCAGCATACGTGGCTTCAGTCCTGGCAGTCCCCCCAAGGATCAAGCCCCACAGACACTTAGACAAAGCAGTCCTTCATCTCTGGAGCTCAGGATTTTCAGCCCTGACAGGAAAGGAAGCATTTCTTCTCATGGGGAAAAGCAGAGCCATAGGGACCTAAAGATCCTCAAAGGTCACAATTGCAGTACCTAATTAGCCTATGCACCTTCAGGGATAGATGGCAGCTGAATAAAGTTTTTCAGAATTTAAGTGCCTAGACACCACCTAAGGTCCACATTAGATACTCATTTAATTTTTATTTTTCAAGATCTGGATTTTTTTTTCTTTGATTGCTCTGATAGACCATTAACACTTTTTTCAAATGATTTCACACATATCCTTTCGATATATCAATTAAGGTCTCCTGGTGCATGCTAAGCAGAATTCTCAATGTCATTCCCATCAATCCTACAATGTTATGTGTTACCCTACTATACGGGAACTGAAGATGGTTATTTAGCATCTTACACATGATAGAGTTTTGTAACTTTTTTTTGGTTAGCAAAAGTTACTGGATAATAATTTTTTTTTACAATTTTGCTGGTCTGTGACACTGGTCTTTACTGGTCTGGTCTGACAAAATCTCCAATGGCAACACAGAAAATCAATAAATTCTTCTTTCATGGGAATCATAGACTTGTTTTAACCCTCAACAGCTACCAGTGCTCTCCATGCTGGTCAGTTGTCTTCATCTCCAACATTTCTGACACCAGTAAAAAGGTTTTCTCTGAGTTTTGGCTCTTGTTCTGCTTCACTAAGAGCCCCCAAGAACCCACTGCCTGTGTGGCTCAGGACAGCATATTGCAGAAACTCACATCTATCTGGGCAATGATTGCTCTTTGGGCTTCAACAGACCAGAGCAAATTTTGCACTGAATAATGTAACTTTTGAGGAATTTGCACAGAAGCTGTCTGCACCAAAATCAGGCAAAACTTAAAAACAAAAACAAAAACCTGTGTCAGGAGGCAATAAACAAGTCATGGATACATAATCATGACCAAAGAGCTGAGCTGCATTGGTTGAAAATATAATGTAGGAAGGACCTGCTCTGAACTACTATGCAGTGTTATGAAAATAGTAGCTGGGAAACAGAAAGGAAGTAAATAGATTCATTTATTCTGACAGTCATAACATCCTTGTATCATCTTGGTGGAAAGTTACAAAAGATGTCTAAAGAGATTTTCAAAAGACATCTAAAGAAACCTCACTCGAGGCTTACAAAGAACAAGGCTCAAGGCCAACTTGTCTTGGAAAGACAAGTCAGCATATTGCACTGTAAGAAATCCATGACAGTCTCTTAACATCATCACGTAATAGGTTCCTGAGAAACCAAATCTTATCAGTCTCTGGCATTATGCAAATTTCTGTCATAATCTCAATCTGTGGGCTTCGAGTCCTAATCAAACTGCCTTCAGATTCACAGTTGGCGAGCCTCCTATTGAAATCGTTTCTCTATCCTCCATTTACTTGTCCAAGGAAGTTTTGGGGCTTGGCATGGCATCAGAAAGCCTCAATTTCATGTGAACATGGTGATTTATAAACAAATCTAAGGTTACCACAATATATTTCACATGATACATCATAATTAATACACTTTCTTGGCCAGTTTTAAATATCAAAAGACAGTAGAGATCCATAAACTAATGTGAACAGAAAAAAAACCCCAACTGTGTAGAAACAAGAAGTAATCAAAAGTTAAGGTGCATGTTTTTAAAAAAAATCTTAAAAAAAAAGAGAATAATTTTATGAGTAACATAATCTCAGGGATACCCAACCATGCAAATGTATGAATATGTGTGTGGTATATACATTGTCCCAAACACAATAAAAGTAATACCAGCTCATACAGAGAGTGCTACTGGGTATTTTCAGTGGGGTTTTAATAGCATTAAATCCATTTTTGAAATATCCTTGAATCCTTATCTGGAAAGTTGTGTGAATATTTGATTCAAGAATCAGTAAATGATATTGGCAGAGAAAGAAAAAGCCTTCACATTTCAGAAGTGATGTTAAGATGATGCAGGAGATAGAGAGACTACCAGGGAAGGTTTCTAATCTGTGGGTGTTAACAATATACAGATTAAAAGTGTATATGACCATCAGTGAGTGAAACAAGTAAGCAAAAGAAAGTATAAGTAAAAAATACTTAAATATATTTGAGCTTTAACGTTCCCAACATTATGGATATCCTATTCTAACACATTCTCTACTTAAATTCAAGCCAGTAATAAAGGACATCTCCAGTGAAGATTTAAATGGAGGCTGTTGTATTTGCAATAGCAGCAAACTGGTAACCAAAGAGGTTCACTCCAGGCTTTTGTTCCCAGGAGGTGTCAAGGAACAATATGTCCTGGTAACCTCCCAGTTCTTTCTCAATGACCTTTTCTTCGCAGTTTCGAACTGTTTCTGCTCAAAAGCATTTTTAAATAGATCTTTTCAGGTCTGGAAGCAACTCATTTAGGAAAAAAAAAAATTGGAGGTCATGTCTTTGAATAGATTTTTTTTCTTTTGAGGTGTAAAGTAGTCTAACTTAAGAAACTAAGAAACATTAAGAAATAAGGGAAAGAAATTAATAGGCAAGACATTTCTTTTTTTTTTTTAATTGGGAAGTTTTAATTAAGATGTTGTAAGACTAATGAAAACAGAATCTACTCATGAAAATTTACCATCTCTGCAAGGCTTTTCCCTGTGAGGGATGCTCAGGTAACACCTGTCCATAGGCATCCTAGATTGATTTGGGGTTTTATTTTCCCAAAAATAATCCTCTGTGTTTAAAACAAGATAAATTGTGATATTTACTAATTCCTTTCTTTGGATTGCACACAATTCTGCTAAAAAAGAACACTTCATGAAACTCCTAAATCTGCACTGAAGCAACATTTTTAACAGGATTTTCCATTCTGTAAACTTTACCTAAAACAACATTCTGGTGATCCCATCAAATGAAAGAAAATTTAAATTTTATTTAATGAAAAAAATGTACCTTTTGAGAAAAAGATGAGAGCCTGCAGAACCTCACTTAAAGGGCTACACCAGTGATGAAAATTGCCTTAATATTACAAGGGCGGAAAAACAGTTTAATTTGCTTTTATAAATATGGTGGAGCCTTTCCAATTATCATCAAAGGAAATGAGAAAGTTTTAAAAGAATCTGTACTTGGATTTTTCTATCATGCAAAATTTTGTGTAGGAGGGACATATTCTCCCCCAGCTTAGTCTTTTTTGTTATTACAATTATAATTTTTTTAGCATAGCAGAAATTTTATTGCGGATGCCTGGCCTGTCTCTTAACTCATGCTAATTATATTCATAATTAAATGTTAAACAAGAATTGACTAGGCCAACTGGCTTGCACAGGTGTTTGTGATATGAATGGTTTAATGCTCCCACAATAAATTATTGGATACAAATCTGCAGTAATCTACATAGAGAGAACCCTTTTCAAGAACTTTGATGTACATGGTAGGTCCAGCACCGTGCTTTGAAGCTAGGGCTTGCAAGCAGCACTGAACAGGAGAGCTTTTTATCTAAACTCTGACTTGTCCTTGATTGCATGAGCACTAACATGGCTAAAAGTCTTTTTGGGGGGTGTGGGGTGTGGTTTTTTAGTTTGTTTGTTGGGTTTTTTGTTGTTTCTTTTGGTGGTTGTTCTTTTTTTTTGTGTTGTTTTGTTTTGGTTTTTTTCTGGGTTCTTATCTGCCACAGGATGCTGGTCCTCAGAGCATTAATATTTATGGGAAGGTGGAGTAGTCACTGGATGCTTGGTGGAAATGTCATCTGCCTCACTTCAACTTGTAAAGCAGTAATTTATATCTATAACTGATGACCGGATTAATCACAGAGGCTCCAGAAACTCTCTGTTAGCTCTACACCCATTGCTGGTTCTCAAAGGGTGGAATCAAACACTTGCAAATGGACAAAGAATGGGGTTCCAGTTTGTAGTATCCACAAACTGGATACTTCCATTTAATTTGGGGACATAAAAAATAGTGTATTAGTCTAATTTAAATTTCATCTGTGGTTAAGAGACTCTTCTTGCAGGGACAAAGAACTGGCATAACTGCCCAGGGCAGTGATGGACTCCCCATCCCTGACAGGATTTAAAAGTGGTGTAGATGTGGCACTTGGGGACATGGGTTAGTGCTGGACTTGGCACTACTGGGGAAATGATTGGACTGGATGATCTTAAAAGTCTTTTCCACCTAAATGATCCTGTAATTCTATGGAAGAAAGGCAGAAGGAAAAAGAAGGCCAATTTATGAGTCTTTATCTGGGTTAACACACGGGAAACCCATGGAGAAAATCAAGCAGGAGAGAGGTGAAAGAGAAACTGAGAAATCCAAGCAACAACACTGGGCAGGAAAGGGTTGGGAAAGAGAGAGGAGGAGCTCTTTAGTGATTGTGACAAGATCCCTGTAACCTGGAGTGTTTGGGGAAGGCAGGGGGAGAGGAACTTTTCCTGAGGGTTATCTGGAGCTCTTGACAAAGTGAGAATTGGCACTCCGGGTTCCAGGGGAAAAATGTTTCGTCAGGCTTGTGAGTGAAGCTTCCACTTGGGGAAAGTAATAACAGGAGGAGAAGCTGCCTATAATGCCCCAGTTACACAATTTCAGAGGTGCAAAAATGGAAGAAGTGAGGCAAGGAAAGTGGGAATAGAAGGCCAGGAAGGGAGGGAGAAGGAGAACCTCTAAGAACAAGAGAAGGGGATGCTGAAAGCCATCACCCACTATACTGTGCTTTCTTCCTCCCTGCTTACACCTTCCTACAATCCAGAAGATTCCACCTTTCCAAACAAGAGTAGCACCACACCTCTGTGTGGTGGCACATTGGATCTGAAGCCGAAAAGATTGGCATGATAATGTCTAGGTGAAAAAAAAAAAGAAAGAACTGAGGTGTTCTCTGGTCCTCCTCACATAGAAAATATGTGAGGACCTGATATATTGTTTGAATCCCACAGACTACAGCTGTGGGATTCAGAGTAGGTACTAACTTTGTGGTGTATTTCTGTGCATTCTAAATGTTTCAAGCAACTGAGTTAGGAGAAAGTGAATAAACTTACACACTCAGGACTATGAAGAACCTTTGGGTGAGAATCTGGTAGATGTAAAATTAAGTCACACAAACCATATTTTTTTCTGTACCTTTATCACTGAGCAGTAATCAATCAGAAAGGAGTTACAGCAGCTCATTTTTTTTCTGGAAATTTTCTAGAAATTGTTTGGCATGGGGAAAGAAAGGCTAAATTAAGAGATCTAAAAATCCCACGAAGTGGGCAGGTGCAGAACCAAGTCACTAATGGTCACAAAAGCCACCTCACAATTTACCACAACAGCAGAAATATACTAAAGGGCATTAAAAAATGCATCAATGCAAGGAGAATAGTAGCAGTAGCAATGTTCACAGAATGCTCACTGAATTTCACAGAATGTCAGAGAAAAGTTAAGACACAAGTTCAAGTCAGGCCCAGATTTGCCAGTGTGAAAGTCCAAACTCCCCTTCTCTGGAATGCCACCCTATGTCATTGCTTGACACAGGCCTGGCTGCCCAATTTCCCTGTTTTGAATTTCCTTGCTCCCCACAGGAAATGCAATTGCAAACTGAAATACTTTGGGAAAGTATTGATGTCTCAATGTGAGGGTAGGCTGGTGTTCTTACCAAGGCTGGGCCAGAGTTCAAAGTTAATAGGATTTATAATGTCTCTTGAGGGACACAAATTGTGAAGAAGTGGTGCTGGAGAACTGGGTAATGTGGCTGCAGAAAGGCATCCACAGCAGCTGTACTCCACCAGCTGTACCAGATAACAGCTAAAAGGGAAGTCAAGAAAAGTAACAAATAGTGTGGGAATGGGAACACTGAGTAGTGCTGCACATCCTCCTCCTAAATGGGTGTCAGTGAGTGTGTGGCCCTGAGGCCACGGGAACTCATCAGACATGACTTTTACTTTTAAGGATGCTTTTTTGGATGCAGGAATATTTGTTCAATCCTGCCTTCTGCTGATAGTACAGGTATGGAATTTGAATTGCCTGCAATTTTAAAATAAAATGCAATTTGTCTTGATTCTTGGAGAATGAAATTGCTCCCTTCTACATAAAATTCATGACCGTGTGAACCCTTGTGGCTGCTGGTGCATTTTGGACCCAGCACTGATGCTTTCATTGCCTGGGAAGGTAGTACATCACACAGATAATCTTGTTGAGATCAGGAGCACCATCTCACTCACCAACAGCTCATTGCCTGGCTCACTCCTGTTAAACACTTCTGAGTGATAGTGTTAACACTGGGGAAAAAACCCTGCAATCCAGGCAAACCCTCTCCACTGAGGTGTGCTTAGATGGCCAAAAAATACCAGAAACGACTTGCAAAGGTTTTAGCACCCCAAAATGTGACTGAGAGCTGCAGAACTGTGTAAGCTCATGCAGAACACCTGGTGCTTGTAGCTTTTTATCAGGAGAGCCCCGGGAGCAAGGGAACTATTTTCCAAGCTGGCATTAGTACCATGCCTTGTAAAGGGAAAGAGCTGCACACACAGAGAAGGAGTGAGGTGGCCAGAACTAAACCCCAGTGTGATTTGCAGAGTTTATCTTCTCCCAAAACTCCTGCAGGTGCCATTGAAAGTAGAGGGATAGGGAGGAAATTGGAATAAGGAGGAAATCCACAGGGTGCCTACTCACAAGGAGGGCAAATAAAGTGAGTGCACAAGCTGGAACTTCTTCCTTGTTCTCCTCTTCCTTTTCATTTTGTTTTTGTCTTTTTCTATGAGTTTCCATTTTCTTCTTTCTCCCTTTCTGGTCCTTCATCTTTTTCATTCTTTTGGGGTTTTTTTTCTTTTTTTTTTCCTCCTCTGTCCCCTTCTCCTCCCTTTCCCTTTTCCTTTTTCCTTCTCTTCCCGTTTTCCATTTCTTTTTTTCTTCTTGTTCTCCATTTCCCTTCCCTTCCCTTCCCTTCCCTTCCCTTCCCTTCCCTTCCCTTCCCTTCCCTTCCCTTCCCTTCCCTTCCCTTCCCTTCCCTTCCCTTCCCTTCCCTTCCCTTCCCTTCCCTTCCCTTCCCTTCCCTTCCCTTCCCTTCCCTTCCCTTCCCTCCCCCTTTTCTCTTTCTTTTCCCTCTTTTTCTGCTTCCTTTTTCTTTTTCCTTTCTTTTTTTTTTTTTTTTCCATCTTTTTCTCCCTCCTCCTGGTTTCCCTTTTCATTTCCTTTTCAGTTTCCCTTTTCATTTTTTCCCCCCATTTTCTCATTTGAATCTCTCTTTCAAATAAGACCAAACTGGGAGAAGCAGGCAGGCTTGCCTGGCAGGCAGGTTTACAGGCACTCCTGCAGCTCCAGCTCTGGGCTATCAAGTGCCACTTCTAGAGCCGCCTTTTCCCTGGCTTGTCTTCCATTTGCATCTGGATGTTCACATGCAGCCAGAACCAACCTACACTCCCTGCAGCTGAGCTTGTTGCTTGGTTTTCTTTACACCATAGATCAGGGCACCTGATGAGGCCCCATTCCTGCTTGCAAGCTTAAGTGCATAATTTTTTTTTACCTAAAAATTAGCCCACTGTGGAAAGAGAAATCCTCCACAGAGAAATAATAAATCATGATGAGAGTAACCACTTTAGGAGATGTTAGAATTTGACCCAGGATCTGTGGTTTTGCTTTGAAGCAGTAGTTGTCCTTTAGTTCAGATGGTATTTGTGAATCGCTGCCTCAATAAAATAAAAAGGGGTCTTTTGGCACATTCTTTAGGCTGATGACAGGCAAAATGAAGTAGATTCTGTCTCAGAAATCTCCAAAAATAATCTTAGGTTTGACATAACACACCATGTCATGAAGTGATATAAGCCACATAAGCACAAAGCAGGCTTTAAATTTAAAGAAGAATAATCCTATTTTCAGATAGGATACTTTCCATCAATTTGGATAACAAATATCTGATGCAGAATACAGCCATGTTAATGTTGAGATCCCTTAAAACCTGCAGTTCCTGGTAGGAGGCGGCAGACTGGTTTCTACCTGTGCTCTCTGAAAGTTGCTCAGACCATCCACACACTCACATGCAATAAAGATTTCTATCTGGAAATAGGGATCGGCATTCTTTTTTCTTTTTCTTTTTCACTTTTTTTTTTTTTTTAATGTCTTTAACCCCTCAGCACCTGTGATCCAGAGTTCCCAGGGCTAAAGAGTAATGCAAAATGCATTAATGCTTAGCACTGGGAAATCCCAACTCCTGGTGCCAAGAGGTTCATAAATATAGTAATGAAACCTCTTGACTCAAAAGTGAGCACTATTTAACAGAACAAGCATGAACAGCCTTTAGGAGATTTTGCAGCTGGATTTGTTCCACTGTGTCAGAGCTGAACCTCCATGATAGTAGTTTTAAAAACTGTGCATGGTTAAAAGAGAGAGTTTAAGGAAGCCAGGCAGCCAAAAATTAAAGCTAAATCAACCCATGGAAAAGAAAACTAAATATAGTGCTGCATCCATACCAGAAAAAGTGGCATCAAGATTCCCCAGTATGAATCCAGTGACAGATGTCAAGGTCTTTGGGAAGTGTCCACTAAGCTTTATTTTGCACATGTTCCTGAACAACTAAAACGAGTATTTTGTGTGATAATTTACAGCAAATCAGTATCAATAAATCAGAATCATGTAAGCAGTCATGTTTATTATGTCCTTGTTGCTTAATATTCATGATAGTAATTTATTTTTATAGTACAGTTTCACTGTTATCTCCTCCTTTGCTGTAACTTTGAGATGAGCAAGCTGCAAAAGTAGAAGGTCAGGTAACCCTTTGAAGACAGTAAAAGTTCATTCACATGGAATTTGCCTGCTTTGTTCTTTTTTTGGTGTTCTTTTTTCCCCTAATGCTTTAGTGGCTCCTTAAAATATTTATACTATCATTCCTAACCTAGCATTATTTATTTAATAAATATCTCTGCAAAATGAGAGTTGCAGAGCAGTGCATGGATACCAACTTTACAAATGAAGAACCCAAAATTTCTAGAACTGCTCAATTGAAAATGGCCATGAAATCTGGTGTCAAGGTCTGACAAGAATACTTTTCTTCTAAAAAATCTAAAACTCACAATTATTTAAGGTTTCCTGATGTTTCTCAATGGCAAGTCTTGTTAATCAGGATTGCAATGATGGAAGCAGGAGGTTTTATCCATGAAACATGTAGAGTACAAACAACTACAACTTCTACCTGCCACTCCTTCTGAAAAGCCTCATTACTGACTGAGCGAGGCCTTACTAACTTCAGACCTAATTGTGCATTCAGATTTAACTGAGTGGCTCTTTTTTTCTTTTTCACATGTATTTTTTGGTTAAAAAAATGGATTTCAGCTCTGCCAGCTGAGGTACAAGGACCTCCATTGTTCCTTTAGTGCAATCATAAAGCACGATTAAGTTTAATGAGAAAGCACAAATTCAAGGATAACATAGATGTCAAGATGTTCTCTATTTTCTGTAAAACAGAAATCAACAGAATTCTTGATTTTCTTTGCATTCTTTTCCAAAAATATTTTTCTGTCCTGCTGATCTTCTTTGCTGTTTCACTTCAGACTGAGTTTGTGTAGCAGAAGAATCATTCTGTGTGTAAAACTCTTCTGGTTAAAACAGCCTGTAATTATACAATGGACTCATTGGTATGTCCCCTTGTCTTTCAATTAAGGATGAGGTTTTGATGAAGTTGCATTGGTTACTGCACATAATCAATTGTTTCTCATCCAGGAACCTATTTTTCATCAGACAGGAGGTGGAGGTCACACAAAAAAATATTGCTGATCAGATGAATGAAGTCTAAACCTACCTCATCACAAAGATAACATATAAAAATGCTTCAGGTTTATTTATGACAAACAAAAAATATGACTAGGCTTCAAGAAATGATGAAGATAAGCAGACATAAAAGACATTTTTATTCTAAGTGTAAACTATCATTAAATGTATTTAGATTTATACCCTATAATTATTATGATTGTAGCAATTAATCAATCAACTGATTAACATGTAGGGTCAGCAGGACACAGTGATCTTATCTTGAAGCTTGAATTAATTAATTATTCCTTACTCTACATTATTATTTTCTACTTGTGTATGTTTTCTCAGTGTCCCTATTGAAAAAAATATATCTTTTTTTTTTCTTTTTCCTGTGATGTATTGAGTCGAGCAGGAGAAGACACTGACGTACATTTACTAATTTGCCATCAGAATTTCAAATTAATTAAAACATTTTTAAAACATTGCATAATTTTTAACTACTTGTTATATTCTAATTAGCAAGGTTCAATTAAATTGTTTTCAATGTAGCAACTTAAGAGCTCTCATCTCTTCAAGTGGAGTCAAATTCAGCGGGTGTATATTGTTGCAATGATATAATTCCATGTTCATTATCCCACAAGCCAGTGAAGTCTCTCTGAGCAGAGCATTTGTTTACTGTCTGTGGCAGTGTGAGGATTTTCTAGTTCCACAGGCAATCCTGCTGTCAGAAGCCCTTCCTGAAATTCAGTTACGATTCGATTTGCTTTACGTAAAATTGTTTTATGTCCCTGCCCATGGCAGGGGGTTGGAATCAGATGATGTCTAAGGGCTCTTCCAACCCAAACCATCCTAGGATTCCATGAAAGGCATGTCTCCCAACAATCCCTTCCTTGTGCTGAACATTTCCTCTGTCTCTTTGCAATATAATTTGTATATATTTATATTATATATATATATATACTGGAACTCTTGCTGGCTCCAGGGGAGACACCCTATTGCACCATCACTGTTCCCAATTTCCTCCTGGTTATCAGTCTCAAGTTTGTTTGACACTCCTGGTTCTTAAAAGTTTGGGTTAGGGGTTCTAATTTTTTTCTTCTTCTTCTTTTTAATGATCTTCTTTTAATATCTTCTTTATCTCATGTTGTCTTATCATTTTCTCTTACTCCATGGTTGCTAGCAAGCCTAGGAAGCCCTGGTGGTGTTGAAGAAAGGCTTAAGTGCTCTGTCAGCAGCCATTTCAGTGGCTTGTCCCAAAAAGCATTCAAATGCTCTGTGCTTTTAAAGCCGCATTTTCATGCTATAACCACCTACTAATCTGCACTTTGCCTGTGCTGTGATGAACAAGGATAAAATGGATTTTATGAACATCTTCCTCTCCTCTTGTGCTGCTCTGTGGCCATGGGACAGCCAGCGAGGTGAGGGCATGCTGTGTCTGGGGATGTTTTAGCCAAACAGACCAAGTTTCCACAGCCCTCTGCAGACACACAGTGCAGTTCTCTTCTCCACTTCTGCTTTTCTCCCCTTTTTTTTCAGTGTGTAGCACCCTACCACAGCGAGTCCATGCTCTGATTAGGCTCCACTATTATCTATACAATCAAAAATAAAGGAGATGCTAAAAATCCAGCTGCTGGCTCTCTCACTGAGCACTCAGGAAAGTTCATATCCCAGCCCCTGGTGGTTTTATTTTCCCAATTTTAGTGCAGGAGATAGCAGTAATAGAAGTAGGTTTGGGGGCCTTAAATAGAAAGGGTGGGAGAAGCAGTTAACATCAGGCTTTAGCTTTGAAATGTAAACTTAGCAAAGACTTCCCTGATGAAGTATACATATGGAACTACAAAATGCCACTTTTTATCCATTTGTTTTCCTGACCATAACCACGTTTTCACACTGTCAGCATTTTCATTAGAAGCTCTTTTTGTCAGAGGTTTATAACGAGAATGTAAAGATTTGCTATGGGCTAAATCTCAATCCAAGAGCAAATGTTTATACCAATTCTGAAAACAATCAGCTTGCCCATTTGTAGTTATGCATGTGTTCATCATCTGTTACTGCTTGTCCAATGCTCTGCAACTTCTGGAAGGAAAAAGAGACATCTGGAGGGAAAAAAAAAGCTATCCTGCAGATAGCACACTGTATGTTCTCCTGAGTTATTGAATAAGGTACTACAGAAATGCAGCTTTTCAGTCAATGTAAATATTTTTTGCTTAAGCCTGTCAAAATTATTGTAAAAATATTGTAATGTATGACTTACTCTGGTCTCCTTTAGTGCATTACTTACATGGAATTTTTTGTAAAAATTCACTAGAAATTATTCACCTAGTGAACTGAGCCACTTTTGTGATTCCAGGCACGATGAATTCTTTGAAAATGTTTTAGCTTATCTTCTGGACCTGAGGCTTGACAGGGTTTTCCTGTCTGTCACTTCCACTGTGTATCAGTCATTAAGTCCCACAATGTTCTGGGGATGAGTTAAATGTAAAAGATAATTTACAGTCTTTATCCTTCTCTGGCTGTGTTGGTTTGAACAAAAAGGTGCACAGAGTGACCATATATATAATGACATAAAGAAAAAAATTAACACAAAATAAAGAGAAAAAATATTTGTCAATGTAAGTGTTGCCTGTGTACAACATGACTCAAAATTATTTTTTTTCTGGGTAAAATTCAGAAATCATAGAACCACAGAATCACAGAATGGTTTGATTTAGAAAGAACGCTAAAGATCTAGTTCCTACCCCTCTGTTATGAGCAGGAAGAACTTCTAGTAGAAGAAATAAAGATAAATCAGATGCTAATCTGAAAGTTGCTTCTGTTTTTACACAGAAGATGCCTGAGGTTGTAGAACACTTCAGGAAGCTTTGTAGTACTTGGTATTTACATACAGTGCTCAGTGTTACAAGTATTTACTTTATAATAGCATTACAGTCATACTTAAAGTCTTTTTACCCAGTAAACCTCAGGAAAAAAAAAAATCTGCCCTCATTAGTGTTTCTCCATAAACCACAGCAAAAATTAATTGATTCACCCCATCCTAGACACAGATGTGTCTCCAAACTTAGCACCAACGTGGCTGCCTTCACCCCTAAAGTATGATTAAAGCACTTCAAAAAGTGTGTATAGACTGTCCTGTAAAGCCATCAGGGAATTTATTTTTTTCCTTTAGCAAATAATTCATGAGCAGTTATAACTCGTTGACAAATCATTGTGCAGACAATGAAAAGGGTTTTTTCAGGATGGGTCGTGAGCACACATCTGGTATGAATGTTCTCAGAAATCCATCTCCACTCTGACAGGCAAAGCCCTTTTGTTTTGGGGAGATTTTGAGGGAATAAAATGGCTCACCTGAATATTTGTGAACATGCAGGCACATCAGGAGATCTACCTGGAAAAGAACAAAAAAAAGTCAAAAAATTCTTTCTTTCTTTTTAGTTTGACTCACCCAGTCGTGCTTTCAACCAAGAAGCCTTAAGAAGCTAATTAATTATGAGCTAATTTAACTTTGCAAAGTCATTGTGAGACTGCTAGAATTAATATAAATATTTCAGAGCAAGTAAACGGAGGCACATAGATTATTTCTGTTAATAAGGTACCAAAGCAAAGCAGTGACAGCAGCAGCCCTCTCTGCCCCATTCCCCCACTCCACAAACATTTTTGATCTCTCCAAGTTTCACATTTATCTAGTAAGGGTTAAAGCAAGATTTGAAATCCTATACGAAAACTGTGGAAATATGTGTTCTGCATAAATCTGGGCCACAAAATTAATATACTTGTATACATTTTCCCCATCTGCTCTATTGCTGACACATCCAGCTTGTAGCCCAGAATGTTTTAGAGAAGAAAGGGCCATCTCTATGTTTAGTGCAAGAGTTCAAGTGGAGTTAGAGACTTAGTGGTGCACTCAGACTTCTCCACTAAACATAGAAAGCAGCTTGGGGTACTTGGGAAGTTTTTTTCCAGAACGCCAAACCACTGGTTATTGGTGGGGGAGGGAGGAGTGGTGGTTTTTTGGTTTGTTTTTTTTTTGTTTGTTTTGGTTTTTTGTTGTTTTGTTTTTGTTTTTTTTGGGGTTTGTTTTGTTTTGTTTTTTTTGTGGTTTTTTTTTTTGTATGTACGTGCGGAATTAAACCTCATATTTAGTGGAGAAAAAAGTCTCCTTTTGTACTCTTTCAGTCTTGTCAGCTATCATAATATATGTGTGTGCCTGTGAATGTGTATACATAACACTTATAAATTTTCCATTAAAAAAAAAAATAGAAAACATTCGGGCTCAAGGTCATCTCAAACCTCCAAATACCGTAGGAGTGATTTTAGGGACTATGACCTGGGAGAGGCAGCTCTTTTCTGGTTTGTGACTCCCTCACCCAAGCTGGGTGCCTGTGATGTGTTTTCCTGGATTGGGAGGTAAAGGAGGTGTCCCCTTGGAAGACTTTGTGTTGCAGGAATAATGCAGGAAAGCTTTTTCCAGGGGCTCAGAGGCTGCACTGAGCCCTCCATGGCATGCTAGGAGGAGGTGCAGCCTGTCCAGAGCCCCACGCTCCCCTGGTGCCCCAGCCTGCTCCAGATGCAATCAAAGTGTGTTTTCCAGCAGGTTGGTTATATATCCTTGGGAGGGACGTTGGCCTTTTTGTGCTCTTTGATTCATTCACCATACCAGATTTCAAATCTGACTATGTTATTTTGCCATAGCTGCCCAGAACACTGTGCATTTCTGAATTTCCTGATTTCCTGTTCCCAATTAAAAATATGGGTGTCTATTTGCCTTTTTTCTTTTTTTTTTTTGTTTTTATTAACACTCTAATGCATGTTTTTGGGTGTTGTGGCACGTCCATCTTGTGGGTTTATGGACAAAGAGATGAGGTCCACTGACTCCAAGTCATAAACTCAGAAGAATCAGCGCGACAACTTTAAGTCACCAAAAGGCTCCTCTTGATGTAGGGGTTTATATGTGGCTTTAAGGTCATGTTTGACTTGTAGAGCCATCTGCCTTCACTGTGACTTCTGTAATCTCAATTTCTGTTTCAATAATATCAAAGCTAAGCTACACAAATCCACTTTCTTTTTGCAGATCAGGCCTGTTTAGTTGCATAGATAGTCTCATGTATTTTCCAACAGCCTGATCTTGAGCTCTATTGGAATTCACCTGGAAACTGGAACCCTTGAAAAAATGCCATGAAAGTTACCTGTATCTTGATTATAATTATAAATATAATTATAAATATATATGTAATGCATTGTGTATATGTAATATATAACATATTATATTATGATTTTTTGATGCATAACCAAATAATACCACTAGTATAATAGGGTGGGTGACGGGGTTGGATTACACATCCGATTCTTAAAATGCCCATTTTTTTTTCACCTTCAGCACATCAGAAACCACCAAAATTACCCTGTGAAGTTTCATTCCTGGGTTAGGTCCACTTTCCAGTTACTCAGCCATCTCCATTGATACAACAATGCTGCCTTCCACCAAACAGAGACCTCAATATTTGTCTTCTCCACACATTAGGCTTTCCCACATACGAGCAATGCATCATCATATGTTTATTTGACTTCTGTGGCTTCTGCTGGTGACTCACACTGACTGCTTGGTGGTGCTTTTGCAGCCAGCAGGAGAATTATTTTATCACTATGTATAGTAATTCCCATGTCCAGTAAGACATGAAAAAGTTAAGATTATTTACCTTACCCGCATGCCAGGTAATACATTAATTGCTACTTAATAGGGGCTTCACTCTGTGAATTATTTTAAGTTTTTTGGGGGGGTTTTTGTTTGTTGTTTTTCTTTTTGCTTTGGCACAGAAGATGTATTTAAGAGAAAGATAGAAAGATAAATACAAGCAAAAGAGAAAAAAGATGGATGCAAAGGGCACGAGGAGGATCAGAGAGAGACTTGGGCAAAGACAACCAAGAACACATTTGGGTGTAAATAAGACATTTGCTCGCTTTTGTGTTTTGAGACTTGCCTAATGGTTGTGTACATGAATCCTTGCTGTATTTTTGCTTTTGCTAAGCAGAAAAAGCAGGTTTCTTCTGAAACGTTCCCTCTAGGAGAGGGCAGTGCCCAGCCCATGAAGTCCAGGAGTTGATTTGTTAATGTTCAGGTCTTCATGTTGAATGACTGTACGAAACCTCATTTTCAGCAGACACCATCCTGGATGAGAGATAACTTATAACACACTCCAAAATGGTCAGAAACCTCCCAGCCGCACTGCCAGGATGTCAGAGAGGTCCCACAGTTTGCTGTTATTGCTGCCCTTCCCACTGATGTCAATTCGTTCATTTCTTTCCATGTGAGCAGATCTCTGTGTCACCAGTCCCTTTGATCAACAGGGATTTTTTGTAGATACAAAAGAGGTCCACACTGCTCTTAAATCTCCACTGAATTTTCTTTGAAATGGTGGCTGTCGTATTAGAGAAATAGTGACTTCTCTTTATTTTTCTCCCTCTGCCATGCCTTAATCTACCTGTAATAAAATGCACTGAATTGAAGTGAGAAACTTCTGTACAGAGATTGGTTGCTGTTATCCCAATTCTGCAGAAATCAGTGGAGGATGTTTTCCTTTTCCACCAGTTCATAATTTTATTCCACAGCCTAGACCAAGGTCAGATCAGCTCTGCTCCATGTTCTCTTCCATTTGGTTCAGTCCCATTTCCAGCTGTCCAACTTATGGCCCTTTAAAAGGCAAACGAGTAACATGGGGAAACTGTCACTAATTCTTTTTTTTTGCTTTAAAGGGAGGGGCAAACAGAGCAGGGCCATCATTGACTCTGTAAAAGACTCTGGGTACACCACCATCAATATTTTATCACTCCATCATGAAGATCAGGGGAGAAATAAGCATTTATAGACTCACTTCATCCTTCCTTGAGCTCCTTTTGCCTGTCTCTTCCTCACACTGCCTGCACAGAGGATGCCACAGAAATAGAGGCACTTGGGAAGTGGGATTTCAGTCCAAGGGGAAGAGCAGAGTGAGCATTTCCAACGAGGGCACAGCAAATCTTTTGCTGTGCTCTCATTTAAAGCATGCATGGGTGCAAAGCCAGGTTAGATAAGCATCCAGTGATATGGCTTTTTTTTTCTTTTTCCTGCTTGTCCTTTACACTTGCAGCCTGTAATTGGAAAGGTGTGAAGATGAGGAACCAAAAATAGAGGCAGAAATCCAGGTGCACAAGTTGGTGCGCCATCTCAGAGAAAGAGGGAGCTGAAATTGCAGCCAACTGAGAAATTTAGGTGCACAAAGTTAGAACTAATAGTGAGCTATCCACACACCATTTTTTTTGGCAAAGCCACGACCCCCTCCATTTGTCCAGAGTCGCAGTGTGTGTGAATGGCTTTGCACTGGAAATGATTCTGAACTTTGCAAATAGCTTTTATTATAGCTCCTCTGTGACACTGCTAGAAAACAGATTAGATCATAGCTCATTTCTCTTTTATTATTCTGACAGTGATTTCATTTGTTCAGAACTTCCATTTTGCTTTTAATATCTCATATGCGGTCACATTTTGGGAGCTTTAGGATGTGCTGGTTCTGCCTGCATGTCTCTCACCTTCGCCAACTCATTACAGAGAAGCATTCTCCCTAAATAACAAATATTAACAAACATGTATGAACTTCAGATTATACAATTCCCAGTTCATTTCCTGGGCTATAACACTGCCAGAGAGGGATCAAATAAAGAGCCTGCCTGATCCCTAAAATAAGGCATGCTAGTGTGGGAAAAGTCCTTTGTTTTATACCTATAAGGGGAAAATATATTAAACCCTGCCCATGCAAAGACTAGAGCAGAGAGCCCTCAGCTAGAACTGCAAAATAGCCCAAAACAAGCATTTCAGCAATTCTTTCCTGCAATACATTCCATTTCTGCCCTTTAAAGTCAACAGATTCAGATGCTCTCAAAATGAACGTGGCTGGCCCCAAATTGAGCCCATTTTAAGACTTGTTTGGGGATTTTTAGCAACATAAAGTCACTGTCCTGTGGTTCTTTTCCTCCCACCTATGTGATGCTGCCAGAGAGGCCTGACCTGGGATTAGGTCCTTCCCACTTGAGTCCAAACATATCAGCAACCCTTTTGTACCATCGGTCATTGGGATTGCCTGGAACAGCCTTTAGCCTGTTCTGAAGTTATGTTGGGCAAACATCCAGCAGAAAGCTGTTCATTACAAAAGCTGAAAGGTCACTTTTGCGCATATAATATCTTTCTTTCCCAGTCCATGGGCAGTAATTAATGATTTAAGCCTAAACAAACCAAGTGAAAACTGAATACGCTAGAAATAAATACCAATAAACAACCTGCAACAAAAAATCTCAAACGTTGCTCATGTCTAGCAAGGATCATTACAGTTAGCTAATTTTTGGAAGTAGTATCACAGCAAAAAAGCCCTATAATTTTATTTTATACATATTCAGCTGTGACATTACGATGCTTTTTTCCCCATCTTATGTCTGGATCCTTTACCTACAAAAGCCAGCTGAGGGTTTGGTTTTTTTGGTTTGCTTTTTTTTGCCCTTGGATCAGAGAAAGATTTATTTCTGTGACTGCAGATATTTTAAAATATATTTTAAATGTTTTCTATTATTCCCTCCTTCTGCTCTCCACACATGTTAAAATCCTCTTAGAGCAAGGGTCTGCGAAAGGAGCTGGAAAGGCCTCTGTCCTTTTTCTGGGATTGTTTTCTTTGTGAGCCTGCAAGTACATTGCATTTGTGTGTGTGTGTGTGTGTGTGTGTGAGTGTGTGTGTGTTTGTGTGTGTGTGTACATGCACAGGCTTAGTCCTCAGGTGGAACTGTGGTTCCTGTGCTTTCGTTCTCGAAGCTGTTATTCTGGAAGGGAATGGAGGCAGCTGTGTTTACAGCTCAAGTCTTGGCATACATTTACCAGAATCTATTATTCATATCGTTCAGTATCAGGGAGAGATCTCAGGCCACCTGTCTATCTGACAAATTCACCCTTTTGTGAGCTTTCTGTTCATAGCAAATTATGTTCACATTGATGAATTGAGTTTTTATGAGCATTGCTAACTAACATTCTCACAGAAGGCCAGGGGCAATAGACTGCAAGTGTTTCTGGTCCACAAGTAAATGTTAAAAAGAAAAAAAACTGCCAGTATTTAAAGACAATTTGCCATGGAGGGATAGTTAAAATATTTGGCAAAGCCTTGATATTTATAAATTCAAGAATGTCCATAAATTATTATAGATAGTATACTTATCACAAACAAAAAATAATAATAATTCTGCACTGCCCCCTGTGAACGTGGAGGGCTCTTTAGTATTCTGGTGTGTTAACAGGTAGACAGTGATCAAAGCTTCTAACAAATCCTTATCAGGGCTTAACACAAGGTGGCAACAATTTAGTTTTGCAGAGGGGATCTTCCTCTGAAAACCATGCAGTGAGATCACTGGGACAGAGCAAAGTGAACACAAAATGATGATTTACCTGGGCTTTTCAGCATGGCACTGGTTCCCATCCAAGGAGCCACCAGTCATGGGAGCAGCTGTACCCTATAGATTGAAAGATCTGTAGCTTTGGATCAAAATATTTCCATAACAAGAGATTATTGTCAGGGCGTGCTGGGACAACACTGCCTCTGAACGTCCAAATTCCTCATGCCCCTTACCCTAGAGACAATGCCAAGGACAGAGCATGACCCACCCCTGAGAGCAAAAGGAGGTGACATGGGCTGCAAGCCTGCAAATACAATCTCCAAATAAATAAACACTCAGCTGCATCAGGTAAATCTATCTACTAAACTCTGAAGCATCCAATGTGCCATTTAATATGCCTTAGAGCACCTGAGACTCTGCACAAAGTGTCCCAGAAGCTCCTCACGTCTTGGCGCGGTTGGAGTATAACGTGGATACATTAGGGTAACTCCCTGCCGTGGTGAGCTGCCAGCATCTAAGTGGATGAATCCCACCCCAACTGCCATAGGGATGCTCTCAGGAGCCCACAAAAAAAAAAAAGGGGGATGGCAGCGAGTGGGGATTTCAGTGAGAGACCTGGCACTAATTGCCGCAACATGAGACCAAATTTCCAAAGGGTGAAAAAAATAAAGCTCAGAAGAAAAAAAAAAAAAGAAAGAAGGGAAAAGGGAAAGAAAGGGAAAGAAACCCCCCCAGTTTGAAAGGAAAAATGATGCTGAAGAGTCCCTCCTTTAAGGCACGGAGGAGAAAGACAGGTTGGAGGCAAGGAGCCACCTGGCCGAGAGCAGTGGAGCACCTTGGCCCCATCCCGGCGGGACGCGGCGGAGGCTTCCATCGCTTCACACCCGCGCCGGGGCTGCCTCTCGCGCGCTGAGGGAAGCGTGGCAGCCCTGCCTGTTGTTTTGATAGGTGCGAATGGAGCGGCTGCCCCTCGCAAGCTATCTCTGCCGCTTCCAAATCTGTACCGCCCGGGGAAACAGGTTGCGCAGCGTGGCCTGCTGATCCGCGCCTGCCTGGCCAGTAGCGTGGACAGAAGGAGCACTGCTGTCACCGTCTTCCCGAAGTTTCGAGCCGAGGCAGGGGGTGATAAATGCGGTGGGTTGCCTTTCAGTGTATCAGTCAAGCCGCCAGTTTGGGAGAGACCTTTCCCGCTAGGAGCCTTTGGGTTTTTTAATTTCACATGTGCCAATCAGGTTGTCAAGCGCTTTGGGTAGATCCCCGCCACCATTTTGTCAACTGGAAGCACGGGCGCGAGTTTAAGGAGGGCTGAAATAGCTGAGAGCCTGTTCCAGCTGGCCATTCCTTAATGGGAGAACATTGTTCTGCCTTCCTTGTTTTAACCCTAGGTACCTTCATTGGTGTCAAACAAATTTGTTGGACTGGTGATTAGTTGCCCAAAGAGCATAATATATGCATTATTAATTATAGAAGGTAAGTTTGGCTAATTGTCATTTCTATACAGTAGCACTGCACGATGATACATTTTAACAATCTATAAATAATTGATAATTTTTTTTCTTTCATCTTCCTCCCTAGTTTGCATAAAACTAATGACTTGGTAAATGTTACTCACTTCAAAATATTCCACTGCTCCTATGAAAATTAAACCAACACTGTAACCTTAGCAAATAAGGAGATTTTTCATCTTATTGTAGGTTAAAAAAAAAAAAATGAAGAGGAAACATAGTCCTTCCTCC
>NW_027094093.1:35347680-35390180 GCF_029207755.1 Chamaea fasciata
AGATGCTGCTTTGTTATAATTAGGGCAGCAAATTTTGTTTTCTGTTTGGTACTTGCTGTTACATATTGCATGTAATGTATGGCACTGTTAAGGGAAAAAAATTGGAGTCAAAGTGCCTGGAAAGTTAGGTCTGCTCTGTAGCACTGTGAGATTGTTGACATCTGCCGAGGTTGGAGAGCTCAGTAAGCAGGAAATGGGGTGTCACTCTGAGTGGTAGTTTACCATTATCCTGGCATCCTAATGAAGTGTCTGCAGTGCACAGAGCTTCTGGATGGCATCTTAACGCACGGCTAAGCAAAAGCACTTCTCTCCTTGTCACTGTCATCCATCTGCCTGCACCCTACTGTAGCCAATGGGATGGAACCATGCTACAATGTGCTATAAGCCATTTAGAGTTGCACATTGCATAATCAGTCCCATCAAATATGTAAAAAATGACTATTATTGGTTATTTCTCTCAAACTCTGGCACCTGGAGTTCGATACATTAAAGTTTAACTTTTCTAAGTGCTGCTTCTTCCCATTAATTCCACATATATTTTTGTTAAATGGGAGTGAGTTGCAAACTCATTGTCTTGGGTCTTGCTAGTGGATTGCAAAAAGTTGTATGAATATTCATTGCAAATTCCACTTTATATTACACAGGATGAATTTATCAATTGCCCAGATAGAGCGATTTCACACAATTCTCATTTTCTTTTGCAACAACTAATTCTGAAGCATGAATAAAAAGTAAATCAATTCGGATCACAAATTGCTTATTTTCTTTATAGCTAATATTAGTTAGTTTCAACACTTCTTATAGATTTTTTTTAAAAAACAAGAAAATATTTTACAATATATCTGCAATAGAGGATTGCCACAGTATACTGTGAGTGATTAAAATTGGGACTTTTATGTTGCATGCAGTAACATTAAAATATCCTGACATTAAAAGTGGTAAGAATAAGTGATTTATATATTAATACATTAAAACCTGTGTATCTTAGCCAGCATGACTTCCAGAATATGAAGACTTACCAAACAAAAGCAGAGTTTTGGGCAGTTGATGTGTCTGGAAAAAAAAAAAAATTAAGCCAACAGAGTACTCTCTTTTAAGCAAGTTTTCATTCCCTGATAACACCAAAGCTATCAAGGACTGGGGTTAAGCATTGTGTGACAGAGCAAGCTTTCTAAAATGGGCAAGAGCGAGATGAATTGGCTAAGTCGGGTGTTTATTTATACAAACAAGAGGGCAGAACATAATTTAGTTGCATCAGGAATTTTTCACAGACATTAAAACTATAGCAAACATAACAGCGGGGATGCTTGCACAGCAGCACAGTGGGGAAGCTCACAGAGCGTCTGCCCACACTCCGGCTGGCTGTAGCCAGCGCCATAAGTCTCACAATTTCATTAACACTAGAAAATCCACCTAAACCACCCGGTTCTGATTTAAAAAAAAAAAAAAATCAAAGGAATGAAATAAACAACCAAAAAAAGAAAAAAAGAAAAAAAAAAAAAAAGGAATAAAAAGACCCCAGACAAGACCCGTCTTTCTCTCGGCAGCCGAATCAGTTGAGAATTGTTGGAAAAACTCTTGGCAGGCAGATTTTGCTGTAGCAACAGTGTGTGACGTTTTAACCACAGCAGAAATCTTATCCAAAAAAACAGAACAAGGTGAGAAGAGCCTGTAAGAAAATCAGGGAAAACCATGCCTAAAAAGCCAACAACAGCAAAAGGTGGCAGATCAATAGTTTGATATTTTATTCAGGATCATAAATCACTGGGTTTTTTTCAGCAGTTCAGCCGTGAGGCTCGAAAGCATAAAAAGAAACCATAGCTTGTGATAAAATTAGGCATTAATGTGAAGCATAAATGCCATTTAACATTAAACATGCACAAGCCACCGAAATGCCTGGAAAAAGGGAAATGGGCACTATAGTGAAACTATACAAAGTAAATCAGACATGAATAATGCAGCAGGTCTGAGGAGGGTCACGGGTCAGACCCCAGTACCTTACAAAATAATGAATGCATGTCAGGTTAGAGACATCCATCCCTTCCTAGCCAACGTGAGTTATTGGAGATAAACCCTGGACTTCCTGTTCTGAAACAAAGTGGCTTGTTGTAAACATCTATGTCCATTTAAAATTAATGATTAAAAGAAAGATTCAGTGGGATTCACTTAAGTATTCTTTATGGACACGAGTGCTAAAGGTTACTTTCTTCATTCATTTTTACCCAGCCACTGTTAATGTTAGAGACACGTCATGTTTTCTTCTGTGCCCAAATGTTTATCCAAAGCTCATTTACAAAAGGGCTTATATAATAGTAAGATGGGGGTTTTTTTCAATGCATTCTTCATTTAGATATAAACAAGAGAGCATCCCCACGGTTTTGCTCTGTTAAAGGGAGCCAGCCCTATTTTTAAAGACAGTAACCCAAATTCTAAAAATATTTTCTATGATTCCTTTACACGGCAAAACCATCTGTGATTCACTTCAGAGTATCCTGATCTGCTGAAATTATCCCCTACATCTCCCAAAATTTCCCCCAGAAATGCAAAGAGGATTAGCCCTCCTCTCATTCTTTATTTGATATATGTGATTATGATGACATGCCCTTCCAAAATTTTCCTGGGGAAAAGAGAATTTAACTTTCCAAAATGATTTTTTTCCCCTTAGATTTTCACCAAATCTTACAATAAAAAGAATGTAATTAAACCAAATATTGTTTATTTTTATCACAACTGCTCTGCTTCCTTTTCTAGACTTAGCTGGAGAATTTAACAGCTGTTCAGACTGTTTTCCTTCCTTTTCACCCTGCACTGCTGGGCTTCATGATACAGCAGAGTGAAGGGGGATAACTTTTTCCCCACCCATTTGTAAAAATCCATGTTTAAGGATTTCTTCCCTCCACTTGAGCAAGGTAAAGAGAAAGATCTAAAAAAAAAAAAAAAAATTAAGAAAACCTTTCTACTCAGGGATCTGACAGAGAAAAATTTCTAGGAATGTGGAACTGAAGGAATTACAGAAATAAAGCAAATACATAGGTATTGCAAATGGAACATAAGATCTTGCATCTGATCTGTTAAATATTCCATCAACAAGGTCAAGAGTAAAGACAAGCCCAGCCACAAAAACTGAAGCGAGAGTAAGCTTTAATAAAAAAAATGAACAGTTTATCCTCTTCAGCTTCTCAAGTGGAAAAACAAATTCTTTTATACTAGAGAAAAATCAAGCCTGTATAGAGCATTTGAAAAAAAAAACTCACCGATATCAACCATTTTAATGAAAGAGTACCCAATATTTTCATGGAACTATAAAAGGGAGCAAGAATAAGTGTTACGGCAAAAAGCCTGGGCTCAGCAGCTTTGTGTGGGAAATGGTGAAATGTGACTGTGATTTATAATGAGAAAAGGTATCTACAACATACAATTTTCTACCTAGCTGCAAATAATAATTCATAGTGATGTCCCTTCCAGATAAAATACCTTTGCAATGTAGGACTCATGTGGTAAAATGATCATGATAAATGTCAGACCAGTGCAGGTAACGGCTTTACAAACCATTAAGATTAGCTGGCTCTTTTTTTTTGATGATAACAGTAACCATGCTGTGACTCTATGTGGTAATAATATCTCAGTACTGATAAATGCCAGAGCCAGGCAGAGGTGTTTATCATTCCCAGTTCAGAAATGCTGACTAAAGTTACCACATGTTGCCTGTTTTTTTTTCTTCTTTTACAATAGACTAACAATTAATGAATAGACCGATGCACAACATAATTTTGTTCAAAATATCTATGGTTTTTTGTGCTTTATTGCCTACCCAAATATCCCCTATATTCCAATTCTGATGACATTAGTAATGTAAGCTCTAAAACAAAGCTTTCTACCTTTGCCATTCTCTCAATAGATAAATAAATAATTTTTTTTATAAATTAATATTGGGGAGGGGAACTATTTTATCTCTTTTACATATACATCTCACAAAGAATTGCAGCCTCTGTGAGCAGCAGAGGGTTCAGGGACGTGGTTCCCTATCTGGTATCTGTGTTAAACAGCACAGAGCAGAGACACTGACATCAAGAGAACACGATAAAGTTTTACTGTACAACACTTCCTTGTAAATATTCTGCAACAAAGAGTGAGCCTTTCCTTCCACTGAGCTTGCCCCTGCCTCAGTGTCCCAGTTCCACTCATGCCCATTGAACTCTCAGGAAAGAAAAACAAGCAAAACAAAACAAAACAAATAAAAAACACCCCAGAATTAAAAATTGAGCTACTTGAGAAACTTTATTCGTGAAGCTGTGGAGATGCAAGGCAGCCCCAATATAAATATAACTGATCTAGTGAGATCATGGCATGTCTTGTCCTTTCACAGCATGCCCAGGGAAGGGCAATGGAGCTGGGGAAGGGTCGGGAGCTCCAGGCTGGCGAGGAGCAGCTGAGGGAGCTGGATGTGTTTATCCTGGAGAAATGGAGACTAAGGAGAGACCCTAGTCCCCCTCTGCAACAACCTGACAGAAGGTTGCAGCAGGGTAGAGGTTGGTCTCTTCTGCCAGGTAATAAGTCACAGATTGAAAGGAAATGGCCTCAATTAATGCTAGGAGAGGTTTAGGTTGGGTATTAGGAAAAATTTCTTCATTAAAGGGATTGCTAAGCATTGGAACAGTCTGCCCAGAGCAGTGGGTGAGTCACCATCCCTGGAGAGACTGAAAAGCCATGTGGATGTGGCACTGCAGGACATGGTTTGGTGATGAACTTGGTAGTGCTGTGGTAAAGGTTGGACTCGATGATCTTGGGGGATTTTTCAAAACCAAATAATCTCGTAATTTTATTTACGCACACCAAGAAGCACAAATAAAAAGCCCAGAGAATTTTCACCCTCTTGCTATAATTAACTTCTGCAAACTTCTTACCATTTTTGTTTGTAGTTTCAGACCTATTTCCACTGGGCAGTTCACCCACAGAACAAAACTGAGCAGTAGTAATGGCTTATGGCAGAAAATATCAAGGGATGACTGCACTGCAAGGCTGGGGGAGGTTGTGCTGTTTAGAAGTTAAGGTTTTTTGTAGGGCAAACAAGAGAGAAATGCACAGAAAGTGTGCTCATCATTTGTGTTCAACTTCATTATCACTACGGTCAACTGCTTGACTTCCCATAGAATAAGTCCATGAGAAAGTTTGGGATTTTTTTTACTGGAAACTGATACCTATGCACTGCCTACTTTTAGGTCTTTGTCTTCCATGTCTATATGATTGTTGAAATTAAAAACAATTTCAATATAAACATCTATATCTGTGGGTATGAAGTATTAATCTCAACAGGAATTGACAACACATGCTGAGGAAGGAATATTATCCTAGTGATTTTATTTTTTAAATTAAGCTTGATTGCAGGAAAATTTTAGCTTGAAACTTTTTTTTTGGTGCAACCTTTAAATCAAGTCACTAATCACCACGTATGCTTATGCAGCACCTACTGAAACTGGGAGTTAATCCTGATTGAGATCTCTGAGTGCTAGGGTAATATGAATATTAAATAGGAACATATACAAAGAATGATAGGTGATAATTAAATCATAGATGATAAGATCAGAAAAGTGTTCTCAGGTTATCTGGGGCATGTAACATGCAAGATGTTTTCCCTACGTCAGACCTACTGGTACCTTATCTAATCTGTTCCTAAATGAAAGCACAGTTGTACATGGCTTTCCTTTAGTTGCAACATCTTAGACAAATCAATGAAAATATCAGCCAAACCTTTCCCACAAAACTATGAATCATAGTGAAACAGGAAGGTATACCTCAACAGAAGTGGCAGAACTGTTCTTATCACCCCAAAGGTGAGATTAAAGCCCTTAGAGCTGCATTCTTTATTACTAATTTTAAGTTCGAAACACCTTTTTTTTTTTTTTCCTGCAGAAATTCCAGTTGTGGGTTGTTATAGGTATGAGAAAATACCTGGAGTGGAATAGTTTTTTGAAATAGTTTTTCACAAGGATGAACTATTAAAAACAATAGCAATTTTTTTATTTCCAAATAAAATGGGATGTTATAGACAGAGATTCATAAATATACTGGTTTTAATTATAATGAATTAAAAAAATTACCTAGGAAGTGCACCTATCACAGAAACTGCAGTACTGGACAAATGCAATTCCAAAGGATAATTCCATTTAAGACGTGGGTCTCTCAGTTCTTGGGGGTATTTTATCCACGGAAGATGGTCTACCAGTCTAATAAAATAAGTTAAAAGTAAAAAAATTATTTTTTGTGAACCAGAAAATGCTTTCTCAAGATTAACAGAGAATTTTTAATCTTTGTAAACTACTTTTGTTCTCTGTTAAGGTGAAAGAAGGTGTGAAATATTGTGGTTTTAACCACATACTCATGATGACTTACAAGGTACCAGCTACATCACTGTGCAAAGCAATGTCTTAATGTGGCACTCAAGTGTTTATTTTCTTTTTTCTTCCCTAAGAAATCCAGAACAATGCCACTCGCATCAAATCTATAAGGAACCTGGTAAAGAAGCTCCCTAGACCCAACTATGACACAATGAAAATCCTTTTCGAACATCTACAGAAGTAAGTAGAACCATGGTACTGACAGATCAGTAATTTTAAAAAAAGGAATCGGTGTGCGGTGTCCTAATCCTATTGGAAGTGTCATACAAAATACCAAAGGTAATTACAGTCTTTGGCAAAACTAAGCATGATTTATGGTATCTATGTACATCCTATTCCCGCACAAAAAATGAGGATGTCTAATCAAAATCCCAAATTTTAACTCAAGGAGAAAGCAGGACAATCCTGTTTCCTTCAATGCAGTCAAAAACATTGGGATTACCATGTTACAGGTGCACTGAATTGGGCAAATGCAACATGTTCCAGATTGCATTCACCCAGTTTGGCTGAACTGCTCCAGGAATGGCCTTTTGGATGATCATGTTTTCAACACTGAGGTCCCTGCTGTTCCATCACCTGTACTGCTCTTGTGCTGTGTTAAGGTCACAAACAGCCTCGCTCAGGAAAACACAGCAAGTGCTCTTGTCCCTCAGAAGGAGCTTGTGACAACACAGAACCCCTAAGAAATGCTGAAGAGATACTTGGAAGTGCAACTTTGCTCTCCTAGTGTTGCTGAGATACCACAGAGGCAGAAAAAAAAGCCCTGTGAGGTTGCCCCTCATCATTCTCCTGTGGTTTCCACACTTATTGAGCTGCTTTTGCAAGAGATGTCAACCCAAAAAAATCAACCCAGGATGTCACGTTTTCTTCTTGTGCCTCATGGCATTAACAGCAGAAGTGTGCACAGCTCACGTGGTTCACTCAGACACCCACTAGGGCTGTTAGACCTGCAGGATGAGCAGGGAGGCCTCAAGGTGGGAATATGTGAAAGGCAGGAAGATGTGACCCTATTCCTCCTTGATGTTGGCACTACCCGTGCTGTTTTCTACAGTCCCTTTTCAGCCAAACTACCCCTAAAACTGAAGGGACATCAGGATCTGGGCCCCCATCAAGGCACAGAGGAGTATTTCATCCCAGGAATGAGATACTGATCCCAGTGAGGGAGTGATAAAGGCTCCAAATCAAAGACCACTCTGAGCTTATAATGAATGATGCCTTTATAGTGATGATTTCTTGGCATGTGCATGTAAGAGATGGAGATCCTTTATCTTGTTTTGTGGCTTCCAGCTGAAATGGCAAAATGAAGTCCATATAGCTGTGGGAATGTCCCCATTTCATTAAGCATGGAAGGATTTTAAGCAGTCCATAAAATGACTGAGTTTGGCCTTGCAGAAAAACAGTTTCCTGTGTGTTCATTTGATGTACTGTGTGCACACATTCTCTCCTTCAGCAGGTTATCTAGAGAAGGATGATAATTTATTACTGGCAATGGAAGAATAATAAGGGAAATTATTTCCTGGGAAGAACATGAGTGCGAGGAGTGGGTACACGCTGTCAGCACTGATATGCCATATACAAAATTTACTGCTCTCTGTGTGGCATTGATCTTAACCTGAAAAAGTTTTGTTGCCATGTCTTAGGGGAGAGATATCAGGTATACACAATAAGTCTTTGATCTCATAGTTAAATCACTTGATTGAGACTCAGGAGACGTGGGTTCAGTTCTTGGCTTTGACCGGATGTTCTGGGTGACCTTGGGTAAATCATTTAATCTCCCTGTGCCTTGGTTCCTTGTTTACAAAATGATGATAATACTTCCTTTGTCTGCCTTGGCTTTTTAGAGCATAATCTATTTGGGACACCGATTGTTTCCTGCTGTGGATGTGTAGAATAACTGGTGAAACTGGACCCACACTGGTGTTTTGGTTTTTTTGTTTCTTTTTTGTTTTGTTTTGTTTTGTTTTTTGAGAAAAGAAAATAAAAAGGAAAAATAGAACTGCTAAAATAGAGGGAAAAAAATACCAATAATTCATAATGCAGAGGTACACCGAGGCAACACAGTGGCACAGAGTGATGGAAGGCAGGAAGACATGACAGTGGAGCCATTTGAGGTTTTAAGCATTAGGGGAGTAATTGTCTGAGTCTCTCTGAAGAAGGTCAATCTTCTTCTCTGCCTCAAACACATCCTCAGGAAAAGATAGGGCTATTCCATAAGCTTTGCTCCATTGATATGGAAGCAACAGTAGAATAGATATCGAAAGCACAAAAAATCCCCCCTAAAAATAAAACATATGTGTTCTCTTGAACTTGTTGATGCTAAAGACAGGGGTCAGTGTGAATGATCTCATGGCTCCATAAACAAGAATGAAGTAGTGCACTTACATTTTCAGTAATGATGTGATGCTTATATTATGCAAATATAGACAATGCGCATTTGTTTGGGTCAGTCTAGGAAACACGACTTGTTTGTAGAGGTTACAAAATGTAGAATTATATTAATTTTGGGGATGCTCCTCAGCAGAGGAGTGTCAGTGTCCCTCAGCACGGACTTGCACCACCCCCTCTCAGGCCTTTCTCAGGGCAAATCACAGGAGTTTCAAAAGCTGGTTTGTTGGAAAAATAACTAAACTGATTTTATTTGAGCCTTATTACTTCAGTTTCTGTATTTGCTGGCTGAGATGGCTGTTCTTGCCCAGGGTTGAACTGGTCTTAAGGGGGTTCTGGTGGGGAGAAGATGAGGGATTGCAGCTATGCTGTTTCCATGGCATTCCCCTCTTTCTCCTACCCTTCTCCTACTCCTTTCTTTCCTGTCATACAGACAGACAGAGCAGGGCTACACAGACCTGGACCATGGGGCTATTTAAGCCTGTGACCTCTACACAGCACATGAGAGCATCTGCCTCACTGACACTCAGCAGGAGAACCCAACCTTTTCCTTATCCTAAGCCATTCTGCAGCAATCCAGTCTGCAGGAGCAGGTCCAGATCAAGCAGAAATAACAGTGAGAAATGCACTTCAGAAGGGTCCTCCTTAGAAACCTAGACAAAGCAGGTGATGAGAGAGTCTGTGAGAAAGGCCTGGCAGCAGGGATTAACATCGGTGCCATATATCTCTCTTAAACCAAGCTCTCTGAAGCTGCAAGAAGTCACAGTGCAGAGTATGCAGCCCACAGGAGGTGGATTAAAAGCAAAGCTTGGGGCTGCAGTACCTGTTCTTTCAAGATTTTGTGTTTGATAGGAAAAACCACAACCCACTGACGTCCCTGTTCATCTTTCCATGAAATCTCTTCTACTTAAAAGCAAAATAGACAAAATATGGGACTGAACAGACATATCACATAGCTCTTGTCAGTCTAATTCCATAAGGAATTGCTCTATTATGACTCATGCTGGAAATAATTGAGCACAACTACTATTAGGCTATTCGTGCTTCTTCCCAAAGATGAGCAGATAGACTTTACACAGGAAAGAAACAACAAAAACCCAACCTGAGTAGAGATTTTCCTGAATAAAGGGCTACAGAAAACAGCCTGTTCTACTCAAACATATTTAGAGAATATTTGCTTGCTCTGTACAGCCCATATATTTCTGCCTCATACACCAGTTTCACAGCTCTTCTCTCTTTCCTCTTCCTTATTCACAAGTGACTTTTGCTCCCAAACAAAGTGAGCTACTCACAGGTATGAGATAAAACTGATGCAACTTTCTGGTGCCATTTTTTGGGTACACACAGAACATCAAATGATGCAGAAACCTTGTCTTGACTCTGCACAAGCATGAACTGAGCACAACAAATCCCTATCTGAGAAACCATTGTATGTACCCAATAATTTACTCACAGAATTGTAATACAAGTTAGGCAGAAGAAGAATTTCACTCTACACAGTGTTTTATGACCTGTTTTCACCACAACACCTTGAGGTAGCTGTTACACACCTATTGGGAAACCAAGGCACGAGAAGTTTAAACGACTTAAAGGCTCAGCATAAACCAGCAACACAATCTAAAAACCTGGAGGTTTTTCTTTATTATTTGCACAGAGGCTTCTCCAATGACCACAAAACTTCTCTTTTCTCCCTCATGCTAAATGCAGCAGGGAGGAGGAGCACCCTGGCTGGGTCCTCAGCACTGTGCTCCGAGCTGGCGAGGGCGGACGCCGCTCTGCTCCAGAAGCTGTGTGCCTGCATTATACAGCAATGTGCCTGAGCTCATAAGCTGTGCTTATTAATGTTAAATTAATGAATCTCAGCCTGCTCTGCTTATTAGGTTGAGCTCCGTGCCACCACAAGGCAGCTCTGCGCCTCCCAGACCCCGAGCTGTGTCACATCTGACCAGGCTGGAGCACAGGGCAGCCAAGCTCCGTTCTGGCTGTGCCCATCCGTGTGGATGTCCCTGCCTGGGGATGTGTCAGAGGCAAAAACCCCTCTCCTTGATCCTGATTTCCCTGCACAAAGGCAAGATAATATGTGTTATTTACAAAACTATAAAAGGGATGCTGAAATAATTAAATGGGAAGGCAGGGGCCAGCTCCCATCCCTCTCCCTTCCGTGGAAAGTGCGGAACCCAGATGCCCAACTGTGGAAGATATTCTTCCAGCAGCAGCATCTGCCTCCTTGGCAGGCACTTCAGGCAAGTTGTCTGGGGAGCTCTGCAGTTGCCTCTTGGTTTATCACGTGGATCTGTTAATGTGCCCTATCTGGCTGGCTTGTCCAGGCAGGAGCTGATTTGTTTTAATTCACCTTTGAATCTAAGAAACTCTATTTATTTTGCTCCATTTTTTTTCCCATACTCTACATAGCATGGCAAGTAATTTTCAGGTGCCACCCAGGCTTTCTGCCCCTTCAGAGGGAGGATGTTGATTTCCTTCCTGACTGTCTTCCCCCTCTGCCCAAATTCTTCATTCTTACTACTAATTGTTTGTATTGATTTCACTGGAAAAATGCTCCTCATCAAGGGTAGAACTATATATCTAAGACAAACCCGCTGATATGAATATATTATTCAACAAAAGGCATAATTATTAATCTTCAGCTGTTTTGACAAAAAAAAAAAAAAAAAAAAAAAAAAAAAAAAAAACAACCTCCTTCCATGTTCATAAGTCAGTGAACAGGAAAAAAAACATCCAATCTTGAAAAGAGTAGGGAGGAACAGTCTCCCCATCTCAAACCTCACAACTCTTGGCAGCAACATTCTGAAAAACCAAGGTTTTTCCAAACTGTATGCAACTAAACAGACTTGTTTCTACCTATTAAAAACTAAGGAAAAAAAGAAATTGAGCAGAGCCATGCACAGCCAGCAGCCCACAGTAGCCCTCACACCAGGACACAATGACAATGTGATGACAAATCCAGCAGCAGCACCCAGAATTCCGAGGGAAAACCAGAAAATTAAGCTGAAGTACAGCATATAGTAATGCTAAGCAGAAGATGTCTGCAAACTTTTTTTTTCCTCCAAAGTTGGTGGAGGAAAGATGTAGCAAACATATGTGATTTTCACTTGCTAAACTACGTGTCATATCAGCAGTTTTCAGGCAGGCTCGTGTAATAAATGTAGGCTCAGGAGAACCCTTTTCTCACACAGCGAAAGAGCAGATTACACTAAGAACCGTGCAAGTTTTCTATCAAGAAAAAGAATAATAATAAGAAGAAACGTAAAAGCTCCTGAAAACTAAAAACAATCCCCAGAATGGAGGACTATACAAAAAAAAAAAAAAAAATCAATTTGGTGAACCTGTGGAAGACCTACAACCCAAAATGTGGAACAGGCACTTAAGTTTTCCCTCAGGAGGAATGCCCAGATTTTGAAAGGTGCAGAAGCGCTTAAATGAAGGCACAAGAAAGAATATTTGTTGAAATTATTTCTTGAATCAAGACCTTTCTTTATAAGCAGGCAACTCATGAGCAGCTTTTGGTCTTCAGGCATGGGACAGCAGCAGGGAGAAAAGTTTAACTGCGCTCGTACAAACTTTGGGGGAGCAGCTACTGGAAATGTGAGGAGGCGCAAGTAGGTGGACTGAGCAGTTACATAAAAGACTCAGGTATACCTGACTACCATTTTAGGATTTATATGAAATGATTTAATCATATTTTAACTTGAAAAGGGCAAATATATACTGAGAAGTGCTTTTGCGCACGTGCTTTTCTCAGTTTCAGCTATGGAAGTGTTTTACAAAGGAGCTGGAGCAATGCCAACACTCATCCCACTTCCCACAGCTTCCCAGGGCTCTTTTTGGGGGAAGGAGAAGAATTAAACCCTTTTCCTCTCTGTTAAGCACACATCAGTTTACTAAACTCACTCTTTGGAAGTAAGCGGACACAAGAAAAAGTGCACCAGACACAAGTGTGCACAGGACAGGAATAATAGTAAATTTTGGGTTAAAGGGGGAAAAAAAAATCCAATCCCTCAGAAGCATCTTTGTGCATTTTGATTTTTGGGGTTGGGACCTGCTACTGAAGGTTTTGCAGTCATGCCAAATCCTACTCTTTGAGGAATAAGAAAGTTTACAAAGTTTAGTTCTTCCCCAAAGAATACCTTACTGCTTAGTTCTTTTAACAAGAAGCATGATGTGTAATTAAAGCCACATTCTCACTCCTTGCTTCCATCTACTTCCTATTTCTGCAACTGCATTTAAAAATATAAACCCTGATTTTCATAACAGTTAGGCAAATAATTGCACTCAGTACTCTTCAATGCTACCAAGTACAGTACTGGTGTATCAGCAAATAACAGAATGATAAAAATAATTAACATAGTTTTAATTTAAATATTTATGACACAGTTGACTCTGTGGCTGCACGGCACCATTGTGCTGAGTGCAGTACACAAATCCTGATAGATAGAGGCCCTGTTTCCAAGAGCTTCTATTGTTCATCCCACATTACTCAATATCAAACAATCTCAAAAAAGCTTTTCAAACATTAATTAAATCCCCTAACTTCCTTTTCAGGTCAGTAAGTTTTATTATCCTAGTTGTGTAGATAAAGAAAGTGAGGAATGGAGAGGGTGAGGCACTTCCCCACCACGACACAGCCAACACTTCTCACTTCCACTCTTTGCTTGCGCCCCAGTCCCCCAGCCGAGCCCCCCAAGCCTTTGAAGGCTCATCCATGTGCTGTGGGTGTACGTGTGCATCTGGCCAGCACATCCCAGGGAGGGCTGGTTACTGCTAAGGACTCTTAAGTTAATCAGGACCACATGAGGATCCTGCTTCTGGTTTGCACTCACACCAGCTTCAGCAAAATATCACTGGCGGAGTTAATTTATGTGATTTTGTAACCTCTTAATATTGCTTGGGCTTAGTGTTCTTTCCAGCTCAAATCCTTTTTTTTTTTTTTTTTTTTTTTTTTTTGGCCAAAATTAGGAGTTCTCAATTCACTACAATGGCTCTTTCCCCTTTTTTTTTCTTTTCTTATGTGGGGAGATTGGGCCCTAACACACTAAAGTCCACAATCAGGTCATCAAAGGGTAAATTGCAACGCTTTTAGTTTTTGTGCCTAAAGATGTGTGATTTTTCTCAGAATTAAGGTTTTGAAATAAATAATTTGCTTGAAGTTTCTCAGATATTCATTGGAACTTAAACAAAACAAACCAAAACAAAAAAGGCTTTAAGACCAAAATGTCAGGGTTCTGTGCAAAATAATTAATATAACACAATAGGATCTATTCTACTATTGATTGAAAAGGAATTTATGCAGGTAATTCATTAAGGCTAGTGAGAGCTTGGCATGTAAATCCCCCAGCACTTTGATGGGAAAACAGACCCTAATTTTTTTTTCCAAATAAGCTATAAAATACATGATTTTCAGTGGAAAATATATAAAAAGCAAAAGCAAATACCTGAACAGCTAGGGCCCTGCTCTGTGAGGGTTCTGGAATGACATTAGATCAAATCCTTTTTCACACACTGCAAAAGAGGCAACAATCATTTCAATCACCATGTTAAGAGAATCAATACAATTTTTCCTTCCAGAGAATGGTACTTTACATTGCAATATTTACAGGCTATCACCTTCATACATCTCTTTTTGTGGTCAAGTGCATGATTACTACTTCTGACAGGGTATTGGTGATTTTCTTATGAAGATCTACAAATTCTTGTAAATAAAAACCAATCTAAAAAAGAAAAAAGAATAACAAATCTGTGGACTGGAATGCACCCTACTTGTAATGGGAACAAAAAGCTGGCAATGAAATATAAACCTAAATCACAGCAGAATGACCTACTTTAAGGCATTTGCCAAAGAGACAGTGTTTTAGACAGCTCCTCTGAAGTAGCGTCTTTATGTCTATGCCATCTGCAGATTTATTATTGTGCTTTAGAAAAAAAAAAAAAAGAAAGAAAAAAATTTAAAAAAGGAAAGAAAAACCTACAGTATGCCTGAACAAAACTCAGCTTCATCTATAGAAAGATTCCAGTACTGTGGGCACCACACCCACACCTACTGATGTGGTCCAAGTTTTTTCTTTAGAGGCACCTAATTAAGAAACCCTGACTCATTTACATGGATATGTTTGATCTAAATTACACTCCAAACCACACCAAATTAGGAGCATCTGTGAATGCGAAGTGTTTGTTCCCAGTGCCTGGTAGAACAGGGCCAGTTTCTGGACGGCACATGTTCAAGTGACGAAAAATATTTCAGATGTAACATACTTCTGAGACCCACTTTTCCACTAATAATTCATAATGAGTTAAACCAGTATCTCTGCTTCAGCAATTATTTCAGGCTGGGAAAAAAAAAAAAAAAAAAAAAAAAAAAAGGCATTTTACTTTTTAAAGGAAGGGCAGGGGGAGAGCAGGAGTGAGCAACCACCTAGTTTGGTGGGGCATTAACACAACCATTAGCTGCAATTTAAATCTGTGCAGTGCATTTGTTTTCAGATATACTTTACACCGAAAGCCTGGACTGAAGGAAAATATAAATTAATGATTGGTTGTTGTTCACAAACAAGACCTTCTGCCTTGGTGAACGGTCTTCCCTCATTAATCGGTTTTCCAGAGGAGTCTGGGTGGAGGGCAGGGTCTCAGCCCAAAGAGGCAGCACCCTACATAATACTAACATGAAAAATTCAAGACCACCAGATTCGAGAGTGGGTGCCTCCCTTTCCAGGCTCCATTGCTGGTGGCTGGCTGTGCCTGCTTGCAGCCCAGAAAGCCACTTTGTACAAAAACAGGTCCTGTGGCAATTAGGAAACTTTTATCCTGCTTTCCCATCTCCCACTAAGAGCGAGCAGGGGGGCTGCAGAAGCCACTGGTTGCTGCTTTGCTGCCTTGCTGACAAACTGAATAAAAAATAGCCTTATTCTCACTCTAAGCAGCCCAAGAACCAAGGAGTGTAAATCCGAATTCCACGCTGGGTTTGCAATTCCCAGCCCACTGGCGCAATTTGGCACGACCTTTGGATTTGGCCCATAGTGTTTGGCAACCACCTTTTATTCTTTCCATCCTTTATACTTTGTGAATAGTCCAAGTTACATAATGCCAGTGACAATTTGTTTATGGCGAGCGTTGGAGTCACTGTTTTATGATTACATTCAAACTTTAAGCCACATTTTGACATCTAAGGATCATCTTGCATTCTCGTGTACTCTATACAATGAAGGTTTGTGTTCCAGTAAGGAGAGGGGGGAGAGGAACTTTATAAATAACATGACTCCTTTTGTCTGAAGAGATTTTAATACATTTGTCTGATCTACTGTTTTTGCAGTAGCTAGAATATAATTTGAATATATTAATATTTTCAGCAACTGTGCTGAGAGAGCCCAGTTAATAACTTATGCATGGGTGTATAGATACACTTCAGACAGAGGTAGTTTTTAGCCCTTATGTTGGTAATACTTAGAAACACACAATGAAAGAGCCTGTTCTTTCCTCCTCTTTGTTGTGGGCATGCATTGTGATGGTATGGAGCCAGTGTTCTTTCTGTTGTCTACACAGCCTGGATTCAATAAGCAGTTATATATGCATATTATGACAATGTGGTCAAGGAAACCAGATTTTTTTACTATACCTTCATGTGCCTGTACAGTATAAAATCTGGTATTTATTTTTCTTGTCCTCATTCAATATGTTAACAAAATCATAATTTGATACAGGTTATGTTCACTTTATAATTAAAATTATAGAGTTAGACGAAAATACAGCAAGATGTTGCTGAATGGAAAATATTTATCTTTTCGTACATTACGCATTATGGTGCTATGTAAAATCATAAATCTGTGAAGCAGCTCACTCCAGCCAATTTGCCTCTTCCCCTGGTCCACAAGATGCAACCAGCTACTCCTTTAAGCTGAGGATTCTACACCCACCTCAGCCCTGATGTTAGATAGCACCACCACATCCTCTCCAGAACTTTGCTGTGGTCTTCCAGAAGAAGACCCCTTGCCACAGAGACAAGCCAAGAAAAGAGGAATTCAGAAAAGTTCTGTTAATTTTTACAGCTCTTCCCATAGCTCTCCTAGCACCTTCATGGAAAAAGCACAAACTCTTTTGCACCATGTTCTCTGTGTCAGCACTAGATTCAGGCTCCCCAGACCACCTCAGGATAGCACTTCATCCATCTGGAAACTGTTCTCACCTCCCAGATCACTGCCATCCACACTGCCAAGTGCAGGCCTTCACCAAACACCATCAGCAGCCACCATACAATCAGCACAGGGCATATGGGACAGCCCTGGAGCATATGGAAGCTTTCCAGTAAGTGAAGTTTACTGGGAACATCAGTTTGCCTTGTTCAAACTCTCAGTCCAGAGAGGATTTCCACAGGGCTGTGGCAGCAGTAGTAGCAGGCAACTTTAACCACCTCAGACAACCCAGATTGTTTCCATGTCTGGAAAAGGGTCTCATAAAAGTGTCATCAGAATGAGAGGTTTTCATTCCTTCAGAACATCTAACCCGTGGAAGTCACTGCAGCTGCTCTGGACTCAGAGCCAGCCCTGAGATTTCTATCACAGGGCAAATTTCAAGTCTTGTTGAACACATTTTGGATCTCACCTGGCCTCTATGGTGAGGAGCTGCTTAACCTTTCTGAATTATAAAGCAAGAGCTTTCCATTACTTGTCGTATTAAATTATGACAGCTCAGTTTATCCAGCTCTGCATCCTGAAACTACAATATGTGCTTGCTAAAGAGGCATTTTCTAAGTTTGTAAATCCATTTTACAAACATTCACTTCAGGCTAGACATTTTCTGAGCACCTACAGAGAGGTGTCCTGGAAGCCATTTACTCTGTGAGTTGTCCAAAGACTGATGACTGATAATCAGGGCCTTGATATCAACAGCAAGATTGTCCCTGTTGTTCCTAAATCCTTCAATCTCTGTCGAACATGGTTTGGGTTAGGAGGTCTAAGAGACTCGTGTATGTTTTCTCACCAGTTTTTCTAATCGTGGATTTTGTTCAGGGTCAGACAGAAGCAGGTATTGGCAAATCTGGTCACTTGAAGCTTCAAAGGTAGAGCTGACTGTGTAGAGAAAGAAGACTTTGTAAAGTATCTAAGGCAATTAGACCAGAGTCATCTGAGACCAGCACATGTGTGAATGGGTATTTGACTTTAAAGGAACTAATGAGAAAATTCAAAGCTAGTTTAAAGCCAGGAAATATTGCAGAACTTGCAGTACTACAAAGGGTGCTCCTTAGAAAGACACAATATATGGAAAATCCTCCACTCCAGGCAGTCCCTGCATTTAGTGCAGCGGACTAAACACGTGCACAAAAAAATAAACATCAAGCTAAGGTGAGCGGACAAGACAGACAAAGTGTAAGTAGAAAAGACAATGCTGACATAGTAAATTCATTGCTCAAGGGCGAGTAAAATATAAATAAGTTTAAAGGAATCAAAGACTCGTGGCACATACTCACTAGCGCATTTAAGAGCTGCGTTCATCCTACTCATGCTCAGTATCAGGGCTGAAACAATCGTGGTGCTGGGAGGCATGTTAAAGCATCTTTCAAATCTGATACAAGTGCAGTGCATATATATTGCAATCGTAGCTTGTGGAGAGCTCAGAACTGAACCTGGAAGAGAAGGAATCCTGGTTGAGGTCAGATCCCACAGAAAATCATCTCTGTTGGGTAGATGGCTGCAAAAAGACTTTCATTTTAAACAACAAGATGGTGATAACATGGAATGAAAAATATGGAGATTTTATACTGGGGGCAGTTAATTGGCCAACATTTGAATTTTTTTCATTATTTAAAAAAAGGCTTGAAACAAAATAATTTATGAAGTAATTACAATGCTTTGATTTGATATTTTTAAAAATGATTCAGTGATTCTATGATATAAAAATTCACAGAAAACAAAAACTTTGGTGACAGTTTGTTCCCTGACTTTCATGGAATTCTTTGCCCGATTTCAACGTCAAAAATCACTGGGTTTCTCACAGAACTGGGTAATTCATTCATGACACTGGACAAAACTAATGTGTTGATAGTGAAGCTGTGTTTTTCATAGGCTGCTCTATAGTCCCAAGCAAAGATGAATTTCTGAGCATGATATCTACAGCTCAACATCCCAGGCTGAAATTCCATTCAATTGCCCCTTCTGGGCTCTAAGTCAGAAAGTAAACCTGTCATATCCAGGGCTGAGTTATTTGCTGTCAACTGGATTATAGCACAAAAAGGCTGTAATTGAAGGCTGCAAGAGGTTATAGATTGAACATAGTCAAAAGCAGTAACTCCACTTAGTAAAAGCAGATATCACCCAAAATGAGAAAAGTTAAGCTCTTATAAGGTGAAATTCTGACTCCTTTGTGGCTTTCAGTCACTGGGATTTTTGTCAGTGACTTTCAGAGTAATCAAAATTTCACTTACTGGCTAGAGAGAGATGCTGCAAAAGGTGTGGTGAAGCGAAAGTTAAAATAACTCTTAACCTGGGGCTTCCGAAATACATTTTCTGAGCAGAGACTACTGTCTCACTCAATGTTTTCATGATGTAGCAATGCAGACAGCCCTTCAGGGGACCAAGGGGATAAAGCTGTGCTGCTGGAGTACAGCTGGGATGTGCAACCAGAGCCACCCTGCTGTAAATACTGAAACTCCCATTGTTCAACACCCTGCGGGACAGGGAGAACTGGACTACTTAGGCATAACTGTAAGGTACAGTTTGTGAGAAGTGACTTCAGAAAGCTGTAACATCACTGAATACCTGTGGCAGTGCTGACACCTTCCACCTGAGGCCCTCCTTTGAAAGGCAGAGATCACTGGAAGACAGCGTAGAAGTGTCTGACAGGTGCACTAATTTTACTGGGAGCAGGAGGATTAAATTATAATACGGAGTCTCCTCATCTTTCTACCTTCCAATCCAGCAAATCTCAACCAAAGAATGCAGTTGATGTGCCTCTGGGAAGAAGGGACACAGGGTCTCCTGTGTGTTTTCCATGTCCCCTCTGCTTTGGATGTGGTGCTCAGAGTGGCTTCTCTCACAGAGTTACAATCCAGAACTGGTGGCTCTGCTTTTATGCCACGTACTTTCTGTTTGTCCATCATTAAGCACATCAAAGCCTCAGTGTCCCCATCAGAAAACAATGCTGTTAATAACATTAATCCACCTTTATTAAGAGCCTTTAGCTCTATGGAGGAGCACTGAATATTATTAAGACAAAGACAAGAGGATAATAAGGAAACGTGTTTTTTCCCTTGCTGACCTAGTTTCTAACCTCACTTTAAAATCTTCCCTTGATTTTAATTATGCTTAATCTAAAGCTAAGCTCACAAATCTAGCAAACTTAAGGGGCTGCTTTTAAGTGAATTTTCTCGCCTGTCAGAGTTCCTCAAGCTTTCTGTGCTACAATGAGGAGTTTATTTCCAGCCCAGGCACAGGGCTGGGGAATTTCTCTGCCAGCATGGTGACGGTTTGGCTCCTGAGCTCAGGCACCACCTTGCTCCACTTGAGCCTGGGCACCACAACATTCTTCACAGAACAATTGCAGTCCTTTTCTCATCAGCCATAGCCAGAGGCAGCAATAAGGGTGAAGGATATCTATCATGAAAAGTCCAGTGTCAATGTGTTCCCCCAATTTATTTACTGACCTTCAATGCAACAGCCATACTCCTGACCCTCATGAGATGAAGCCTAAGGGGAAATGGCACTGAGTACCAATTCCATATCCTGTTGTTCTGTGGTCTAAATTAAGTGCTAATTAATTACCACTGGCATCTTTGGCATTGCCTGTCAAATTGGATTTAGGATATCCTTTCGCTGTTTAAACAAATAGCCCTACATCTAATGCTAAAATCCCAAGTGTCAGCGTTTTCTTTACTTTTAAATTTTTTATTTTAAAATCCAGTGAGTATGTACATGGATTTTGCAGGTAGAATTCAAATAAAAGAAACAGGAATTGATATTGTCAATTTTGATTAATAGTCCCTCATTAATAAACATCCTGTTATTCAGTTTCCACCTGCAGTTGCTGATGTTGCCTGGAATCAATTAACTCATATAATTTGATTTATTTTACAAAGACATTTTTGGATGTGCTGTGCTGATGATAAAGGTTCTATATTTACAATTCGTGATTTAAGCGAGATTGTTACTAACTGCTTTTTATTTTTAATGTTACAAGAAAATGTAGCTTCAGGCATTCTTGAACAAAAATATTTAAGCAATTTAAAAAGTTAAAGCTTTATTTATTTAAAACTATCTGTTACCTTCTGAACCACACAGGCCACAAAAGTGTACAAATCCAGGAACCTGTGACAGGTTGGTCTATACAATAAGCTAGTTGTTCTGGAGAAAAAAAAATAGATATCAGAAGTAGAATTAAAAATAAATTTTAAAAAGATTCAAGCACAGCAGAAGTTACAGCACCAGCCAAATATACATTTGAGGTATTAAGGTGGTATACTTCTGTCTGAACACATATTATTCTATGTAGTCACACACTGCCTTTATCACTTTGCTATCCAAACACCTCTAAGGGCATCAGCCTCTGCCCAACATCTGTCACAGGGGGTTTTGCTCTCTCCTATCCCCTCCCTAAGGAGAGCCTCATGCTCACAGTGCCTGTGTGGCTTTTGAGCAGGGGTTTGCTCTTGTTTGAGCTACGTTTGCTGCTACAGAGCTACTAAAGAAGGCAAAAATGAGTGTCTTGTGCACAGAGCTGCAGCCAGAAGAATCCAGGATACTCCTTGAGGAAGTTCATGGCCTTCAGCTGACTCCTACCAATAGGTTGTGCCCAAACAGGCAAACTGCAGGCACAACAGCAACATGGGTTAGGCAGATCTGTCCTCTTAACTGCATCAGTCAGAACCAGCCTGTATTCACACACAAAAAAATTAAAAGGCAAGCCAAACCAGGAGGACAGAGTGCTGGCTGCCAGTAAATGGAAGAACTTAGCAGGTCACCCAGTAGGATCAGTGTTCCAAATGGGAGACCTGGAATTTCTGTAATAGGGAAGATTCTGTGGAAAGATACTGAATCCACCACTTTGATACAATTTGGTTTGGGGGAGTGGGACCTGATCATTTTTGCCCACACCAAGGTCTCTGGTGAAGGCACAGTGTGGTGAAAGGTTCCTGCCCTTGCTGTCCATGCACCAGTGTGCCCCTCCTGCCTTTGGAGCTTCTGTGACTCAGAAGGGATCCAGAAAAGCAAAAAATCCCAAGGCTGAGGTGCAGACAAACTGTTGGCGCCCTCACAGCTCCTCAGTGGAGCAGGAGCACCTCCCCTTGTGCAGAGGAACAAGCAGGACTTCTCCAAAGCACTTTCCTGAATGAAGCCCCTGTAGAGGCTGCGGTATATTTAGATACCTAAATGTGTTTTTACATGCTGTCCTCAGCCACTCAGAAGATAAAGTCTTTCTCCACCAGACAGGCATTCTGTGTGAGATGTGTGCAAAGGCAAGAGCCCACACGCTCCTCTGCAGGGTCGTGGCATGGGAAGCAAAGTTCACCCAGCACTGAGGAGACTTTATTTTTAACTGTTGTCTTATTAAACCAGACTAAGCCAGAATAAATGCCTTTCTTCAGCTTTGCACAGTCTATGCAGCCAACTGTGAAGCAATGCTAGGAGTTAGTTCAGTTATTATTCTCATTTAGGGCCAGGCTCCAAGGCAGTTCATCCAGGGAAGGGCTCGTGCTGTGAGATATGTGGGGGATCCCCTGAGGAAGCCCATTCTCCACCAGGTCCCTGTCAGCTGTCCAGGTGCTATATATAGCCACCCCATGGTCACATTTAAAGCCTGCTCTGTGGAGGAAGACAGCATCAAGTGCTCCTTCTTGTATCCCAGAGTGCCTGAAGAGAAGGGATTTTTCCCAAAGAGCTGTAACACGAACCCACAGCTGCAGAGCACAGGAAGCCTATGGAGTTTCTGTAGGCCAGGAGCCATCGAGGCTATTTTCAGCAAAAGCAAGCTCTTAAGTATGTCTGAACTATTTCTGACCCCTCTTGTAACATATCATACGCCATGACCTGGTTTCTCTATTACCAGCCTAGCTATTGTTTCAAATTCTACCTATGGAACAAACGAATTTAAAATGCCTTCATGTTTTACGCAGCTAGATGCAAGTAGATTAAAACTGTATTAGTGCACTGTGACCCCTGAATTGTGCTTGTTTCTTGCAGAGGAAACCACATGGCACATTTGGAAAAAGACATATTGTAGTGTTTTGGAGCTCCTCTATAAGCAGAAGCCTCAGGCCTCAGTTCCAAATACACAAATCTCCCTGTTCCCATCACAATGTACAGATCTCACAAGCTGAGGACTCCACTGATGATGTTTGCATCTGCTTAGCTTCACCAGCTGGTGAATGCCACTGTAATGCACCTGAGCAAATGACCCATACAGCCAGGACATAGACAATAATGAGGTTTAGTCTGCATTCATAAAACATCAAGAATCTGAATTTAATGCTAAATTTGAAATTTATCTATGTAGCAGTCCAAGGAATTGAACAGTTTACACAAATAGAATTTGTGGCATCAGGGGCTCCCTTACCACCAGTTACCTCCATAAGTTTCCCAGGATGGAGTTAAGTAATGCACAGGCCCTGCACTCTTCCTCCACACTGTGTGTATTTTGGTTTCTCTCCTCAGCTGATGTATCCAGCTGGATATGGATGTCTCTGCAAGATTTTAATCTCTTACAGGACCTCTATTGTTTGTACTTTAAGAAGACTCTCAAACCTGCAGTTCACTTGTCTTTTTAGTACCAAAATCCACCCAAATTCTTCCCAAAGAACAGCAACTGCAGCTGGACTGAAATAAATTGACGACAGAAAATGATGTGGCTGTGATATGCTGTAGCTCAGGACAGTGTGTAACAGGCCTTAAATGAAAAGGAAATATGTTGAGAAAAAACCTGATGGTTTAGGTTATCTGTGCATCATGTTATAGCTGTGGTTCCTTCCTCACACTGAAAAACCCAGCCGCAAAAGCCCTGCGAAAATGTGCTTATACACACACAGACATTATCACTTCCTAGGATGGTACGTTTTATTATCAGGTTATTTTCCAGTACATTTGGCACAGTTAAGGTAAGTATATTAACTTTACTTCCAAATAAAGAAAACAAAGTTGTACTGAATGTCTCAGCCACTGTCAATGAGTTAAGAACTGACAGGAGGTCCAAGTAATCAACCCTGTCTACAGCACTGAGCTTTCCCCTGGGACACCTCCTCTGATCATACAATGTATCTGACTGTCATGGATGTAGAATTGCTTTCAATAAAGATTTTATTTCAAGGTTGGATGATTCCTTCCCAAATGTCTTGTCACTAAAGCAAAGTACGTAATACCTGTTATTTTTTAACTCCTGTGAACCAGCATTTGGGAAGGAGAGGAGCGTAAAATGTTGAGCTGGAAGCTGTTCATCATAAGAGACAAATTTTAACAAATTGATAGGGAGCTCTGCAATACCAGAAGTCAGAAGGCTGCTGCATAAAAACTGGCCTGTACCAGTGCAGTGAAGAGGCATGTTAACAGAATTATTGCTGAGGAGAGCTGAAGGCAGCTGAGCCCTTACCAGAGCCAAGTCCTTAAGCTACGACATTACATTTGCATATGCCTGAGAATTGATAGGAACGAGATATTGGCTAATTTAAGGATAATTATTGGCAAAGGGAATCAATGGGAGGCACACACACTTTGACCTATTAAGACAGTTCACAGGAACTTACATTTCAAATCAGTCCTGTCATCCATCAGGGTAAGCAACTCTGCCTAGGACAGTGGTTGCCAGCAAAGTTCAGCAAAGGTACAAAACCCACCCAAATGGGCTCTCATGGAATACTCCACTCAGAGAGGAGCTGGGTCCTAATTCCATAAGGTTAGTTTCTATACCAAGAGGAGAGATGACACAAATGCAGCATTTTTAATCCTTTTGGTGGAGTCTCATTTATTCCTTTTATCTTTAATCTCTCTTGGCCTCTTGGTTGGTCTTGGTTTCTGTCTCTAGTGGCTCAGACTCCCCTAGCGAACACAAATATTGTGCATAACTGGAAGACAGGATTCTGGTAAGATCAAAACCAACTTTAGTCCCTCAGTCCTCCACTGAATTCAGGGGATGGCGTTTCCTACACCTTCCAATCTAGCCCATAACCAAGTGACCCCTTCTTACTCTTCTGACCTGATTTTGTAATGTGTTGTCCTTTATTCACAGTCTATATTACCAGTACATGGAAGAATAACAGGATTGTCCTAGTGAAAAGTTACCCTTAAATATAATTTAAAAGAGTGAAAGAATACCAGGTATGGCTAAAACCAGTTCTGCTAAGGGTAGAAATGCCCCTGACACTGAGCAAAATTAAATCCCCATGGGCTGGAAAAGGATAAGAAGGCAAAAGTGAGCACTTCTCGAAGCAGCTGGCTCTACCCTCCAACACTCTCCAGCCCACACTAAAACAACATCCTCTCCAATGGGATTTTCCTCCCTAAGTACACTCAGTTCCCCAATTTTTTATGTGCAATAGGAATATTAGGATGTTGAGGACTCAGAGTCAGTGTAGAAAACCTTTTCTCCTCCTCAACAGTTACTACAAAGTAAAAATGGATGAAGAACATTTCCTAACACCTACTGTGTTTGGAGCAGTAATCCAGTGTGCTTTCCAAACGTCAAAATTAATAATGATTTTATTTAGAGAGTTTGAAAAGTGTAGGTTTAATGGAACTAGAGAGCCAACTCACCATACAATGACCCTCTTAGCTGTAGACTTGCCCTGCTCTCTGTCACACGTTTTCCAGCTTGTAGTTGCCTTGGCAACAGCCAAAGCATAAATTCCAAGTATTTTTCCTTATATATCTGCCATTGACACTACAGCCCTGCTATCAGACACTTCTGCTGTTTTAATTCATCATTAATTTCATTACTATTAATAATGAGAACTATATTTTCTGCATTTCTCCTGACTTGCGATTTTAAGGACTGAAGACATTCTTGAAACTCAGTTATTTCGGAGGAAAAAAAAATATTCTTGTGCAACAATTTCTTGATATGGTTCCAACATCTGTGGCACTGGATTATAGATTGTTTCTAAAATAACCTTAAATTGATGGATCATTGCTCCTTTCATTTGGGCTTGACAAAAAGTACCTCCGGCATTTCCTTTCACTCTTTATGTTGAAAATGATGTGTCACTCTTTCTGCTCTTTTTCTTGCCAAAAAAAGAATTCTCACCCATTTTTTCAATATTTTCTCTTTTAACAGCTCAATTTCACCTAGTAGCTATAGGAATAGCATTAAATGTGCATATTTTATTTTGAATTGCTTTGACTTCTTTTTTTGCAGAGAGCTGATAAAAAATATCAGTTATAGAATTTCTTTGGTAAATGTTTGTAATCCAAAAAAGACATAAAGTCCAAAACTTATAATTATTCTATTCAGGGTGGATTGAATTCCTTCCTTCCACTTCTTCAGTAGCTGTGTTTTACCACATATTATTTAACTATTCAGACTTTCCATGTTTCCAAGTTTGCTTGGTTTTGTGGGGGGTTTTTTTGTTATTATGGTGAAAACAAGTGAAAATGCATAAATATATCGAGGATTTTCAAGATACTTTCTCAACACAGTGCTGCTTATTCTAGCATTAAGCTCTGAGAACCAAGATTTACACAAATGTTCTTAATGCCACGTTCCATATTGATGGACCACAGCCAGTTCCTCTCCATCACCAACACACACCATGCACAGTCTCCATTCTCTCATGCCACACCTCCACCTCCTGACTGCTGGGAAGGGTTATCGTGCCTGGGCTTTGCCAGGATGTCATGAGGTTCCATGATGGAACCTCCAGGGTAAACCAGGGAAATTAGTCTTCTTCAGAATGATGGCAAGCAAAAGCAGAGGGGTAGGCCGTGCATCTTCCATTTTCTGTGTTGCCATCAGGAACACAAAATCTCAACATCTTGCTCCATATTTTACAGACAAGGAAGGCAGTGGCCCCTGTTCCTTCAGTAAACTGAGCTCCGTTGCCACAATTCTTCACCCTGGTTCTGCTCATCCATGTCCCATTTCCTCCTCATCCCTGCAAGCGGCCTCTCCTGCAGCTCCACCAATGCTGTCCATTACCAACACCCTCTGGTCTCAAAGCCATGGCTGATGCTGCTAAATTGATTATTTTTAAAGTTACCCAAGACAAAGCTCCTGAATTTCCCCACCCAGTGAACATGCATCTCTACTCCTGCTGATGTCATCTCCAAATATTTTATTAAATTTCCAACTTTTTCCACATAAAAGCTCAACAGAAACCAAGTCTCTCTCCTGGAGAGGTTCCCATGATTGCTGTACATGCCTCTGCATAAGTGGCATTAAACAAAACAATCTCGTCACCTCTAACATTTTTAATTGTGATAAAGATGTGTGACATCCATCAGAAGCCCACGCAGTCGCTTGGCAACAAAACTTTTAACTTTTGAGACTTCCTGAACTCCTAAGAGAAGAGATGATATATTAATATTACCATGGAGGAAAGATAATTAATTTTTTAAAAAAATTAATGAAGATGCTATATTTTAAGAAACTAATAGTTAAGCCAATCTGATTAGTGCCATATGGAGAGTGTTTTGTGCAATGGACACCACGGTTACTAGCACGAGGCAGAACGAAGTAATTCTTCCTATTTATATATGGGAAAAAAAAACCATGAGTGTTGATGCTCCAGGAATGTGGGAAACGATGAGATTGGCACAAATCCACAAGAGATGCTTTTTGCTGTATGACCCACCCACTAACATGAAAGAAACACTTTTTTAAGGGCCTGGAGCCACTAGGTCTCACAAAGTTTCTTTCCCTTATAGCATGGCTTGCTGTAAGTTCAGCAACAAGTATGGGAAAATAAAGGCAGATGTGATGGCTTTTAAATGGCTGTCTGGATTTTAAAAGGTAAATGAGTGACAGTGGCAGAGGAGGGGGAAAAGCAGAACTTGGCTTCAACAATCCACTTGGAATACTTAAGTTAAAACTAGCAGGTTAAGGAGGCATCCATAAATTCAAACATTTACATAATAAAGTTGCATTTAGTTTGCATTCCTTGGTGGAACTGTGCAATTTATTTATAAAATATGTATCTTCATTTACTAGTCCTTCCAACCCCAGGATACATAATATATTCTGGAGGGTTGAAGGAAATGGATTTCTACTTAGTCTATACTCACCACAGCAGAGATTTATGCCAAACTTCCTACCTAAACTCCATCCATTAAACCTGTGCTGTTCTTAGACCAGACTTCTCCATCCTTAATGCCCTTTCCACAGGAATATTAAGTCTTAATACAGACGCAAGATCAACTTTTAATAATGATAGTCCTTCTTCTGTAATTTTGTGGGTAATAAAGATATCAAAGGTTATAATCCTTACCATTATTTTCTAAGTCATCTCATTAAGGTATGTGGTCTCTGTGTCTTTCAAGAAACTTCGTGTCAGGATAAGGCATGCAAAAGTCTTTAGTTACATAAATTTCACAATCCATTTCAGACCATACTCACTTTATTGGATTTAAATTAGCAGAAGGAATGTGTTTCATATGAGGTCTATATTAAGGGGCTTTTTTTTTGGTTTCCACAACTCTTTCAGTGCTGGAGACCATGTTAAGGGAAGCAGGGAATCTTCTCCCTGGCAGTACAGAAACTCTCCTTTCCTTGTTTGTCGCACTGGCAGAAATTTCTGTTGCCTCCATGTTTTCTTTCTTTTTGATAAATTAACCAAACAAACACCCCTATCAGGAGACTCAGTTAAAAAGTGCCTCTATGTGCTTCAAGAGCAACAGTGACTCCTCTGACACCCTTCTCTTTTAACCAGTTCTTTCCTTTTGTCAACAGGATAGCAGCCAAGGAATCCGTGAATCTTATGTCAACACAAAGCTTAGGAATTGTCTTTGGACCAACACTCCTTAGACCTGAAAAGGAGACAGGGAACATGGCAGTCCACATGCTGTACCAAAATCAGATAGTTGAACTTATGTTGAGTGAGTACAGCAAGATCTTCGGCTCGGAGGAAGACTGACAGACAGGGCCTGTTATTGAAAACGTTCACATCTGTCTTGATGTCTAATATTTTTACATTTCTGTAAACATATTTCTGAAATATTTCTTTTTCTTTCAAGTGACAGATGCCTCATTTTGTGCAAACTTAATGATGATTTTGTGTCTAATTTTCAAACATTGGAATAAAAAATATTGTCAACATTTGCCTATATGTATTCTGTATTAACCCTTTGAGAGTTTCATTATGCTAGCACTCCAAGTGTCACTTTTTCTGCAAGCTGAGCATACAGCATATGGCCCTAGACCATAGAAAATGCTGTTTACCAACATATGCAATGGCACAGAAAGACATAATAATTGAGGAGGTTTGTGGAAAACAGATTAAAGAACGTATATTAAAAGCAATGAATTAAAGCAGTGGTATGAGATCATTCATAGCTGATCTGAGTGTAATTTACCTTTCTCTTTAATATATGTTCAAAATTAAACATGTGATGAATAATCAATTTGTCTACCCCAAGAGCTGGGAAAAGAAAAAAAAAATTGCATTTAATGATTTTAAACAAATAAAATAAACAAACAAAATGAGAATGTCACTATTTGCATAACAGTGCCTAAAAGAAATTAAAAATGGAATTGGAACTTTGGCATTTTTACTTAAACGCAGTACATGAAATGAAGACATTGCATGACTGCTCATTTTAATGTAACATCCATTTTGATTCTTCATCACACTGTACATCTGCCCGCTTTCCCCAGCTATCTCATGTTCTGTAGCATTTGTATTGTGCTCCTGAGGATGCTTTATTGGTGAACTACATTAAATTCATCTAGAAAGAACTTTAAAAAAAAGCCTTTTCATATGCCCTTAGGATTACTTGGCTAGACTTGAATCAATTTATGCATTTGATGGTTAGTTTCAGTTGTCATGGATAAACAAAAGGGTAACTGTCTAGAATATATCAAATATTGTTTCATTTTGAAATGTATGTTTCCAGCTATAGACATCTCCTACCCTGTTTTGTAAAAGTATTCTGCTGATAAAATGTAGACTTATGTTTGACAGCTTTTTAATCAAGTTCAAAGAGAATAAATAAAACTAATCCAGTGTGGTAAAGAGTCTGTCTGGTTATCGATTTGTTCATAAAATGAAAAATAAACCATGTAAATAAGATGTGTGAAACACAGATCCAGAAGCAAATATTTAAAGCAATTAAAGACCCCAAAACATAGGATTAATGCATAGGTCTGCTGTGCATGAGAGATATGTCTTCAATATCACCTCAGCAGATCATGGGCTGCTTCAGTTTCCACTCAGCATTGTTGTGCAAAATTCCATGTAATCCAGGAAAGGTCACTCCTTGGAGAGGTCATTTATGGGAACAAGTACCGAATGAGGCCTGATGGTTAACTAAGACCAGGATCTTTCATCAGCTACTAACACAGGCCGAAAACAACACCAAGGAAACAAAAACCAGCCACGAGATGTTTTTTCTGACTTCTCACATGTCTGAAAGATCAAGCAAAATCAGAGGGATAGTGACCAGTAACTAAAATGAAAAACACAAAACCAAATAAAATCTCCCTCGTATCACAAATATCCAGCTCAATAACTTCTGAACAAAACTATAATGTACTGGAGAACCCAAATTCACTTTCTGTTCAAGAAAATATTTTTCATGTTAACGTCAAGCCGTGAGTACTTAAACAGTGATGCTTTTCAGCATCATCATCTATAGACTCTTTTAATAGCAACAAACCAGACGCTGTTTATAGCCTGTGGAAATGACTGGAAGAAAGATAGAAGTTCAGTCTATTCCTTAATAAAGACCATTCACATTATGGCCCCACGGGTGCTCACAATCATGCTATTGAAGTAATTTCTGCTATTACTGGAAATGAAAAGTTCACTTGTTACTTGGAGCCTGTTGCACTCAGAAGAAAAGATTCTTAATTAATTAATTAATCTCTTTTCAGGCTTCCTTCGTAGCATGGAGACTCCTCTTGTCCTGTTTTTATAAGACAAGGCTTGTGAAATATGCCGTATCTCTCTTAAGATCAACTGGTTTGAAGGGGGGAAAAAAAAAATATCAAGGAAACTTTTGGACACACGAGCCTTTCTTTGGGTTTGAAGGGTTCCTTACAGGAACACTACACAAAAGTTCTGACTGCTCTGCTAAATGCTCTGTTAAATTGCAGCCTGGATGTGGGCAGACAATCTGGGGGGACACAAGTGGCTCTCACCAGAGGAGTGGATAAATCCAGGGCCTGTAGCAGATGCCTCTCCCTTCTCATCCCCACAACACAAAGGAATGGCCATGCCTTGCTACCAAGCTGCTTCCTTCCCCAAGAGACCAATTCTTCCTGTCTCTCTTAATACATACACTAATTTAATGGGAAAGATTACTGACTCAGCCATTAGTCAAAGAGCCAGCCCTTCAGCCCCTGCCAGCAGCAGAAACCAGAAGGATAAAAGAGGGTAACAGAATGGGAAAAAAATAAAAATAAAAATAAATGTTCAAGCCTTTACTGCAGCAGGGTTTCTTTCTCCTCCTGCTCAGGCAGTTTGCTTTTTATTAACCATGCTCACAGCTAGGACTCTGACAGAGTCTTGTTGCTGGACATAAACATTTCTAAATCCCAAAAGTGCCCAAGTTTTGCAATACACCGAGCCTGTATCGCCACCACATTGATCTTCCAGTTGTTACTTATTAGAATATTCACTATCACTTGGTGGGAGTTTTGCTCAAATTCTGCTAAATTTTTAGCAAGTCAAAATTAGACTTGCAGAAGACCTTTCTTTTTCAGGAGCCAGCATCAGTTTGAGAGGGACCACAGATATTTTGAGCAAGGAGCTATTAATGGTAAATGTTCAGAAAAATGAAGGCTGAGAATGCAGCAGAGACAAATATGTTCAAGGATCACTGTTTATCTGCATCTTCTCCCTGTGAAGAGCATCCTCTACCCAATCTCATCCAAGAAGAATGAGCACAAACCTGGGATTGATTCAGTAAAAGGAGATATGAGAAACAAACCTCTAATGGAACCAAAAAAGGGCATTTCCAGCTACAAAGTTTTATCAATAAAATAAAGATAAAAACATCAACGAATCGAACCGTAAGCTTCGATGAGAAACATTGTCAGTTTTTAACTCAAGAAATTCCACTGCAGAGCAGGATTTCTGAACAAATGATGAGACACACTGACTTGCTGAGCTACAGCTAAAAGAGGACATAAACTCCCCTGAACAAATCTTTATTCCTCTTTTTATTTACATACATATAGATTCTTTTTTTTTTTTTTTTTTTTTTTTTTTTTTTTTTTTTTTTTTTTTTTATGCAAGCAGCATGCATTTCAACAATTCTTTAATTCTCTGCCAGATCAGTGCAGGTAACACTCAGCCTTTTTTAGCAGGCACCCCATGCTGCAACAGAGCCTGAGGCTGCCATTCAGCCCAAGGCACTCAAGAAGTTCAGCTAATCAATTTCCACATAGAATTCAGACCATGGGCAGAGTTGGGAAGGAAGCTGGGAAGTAAGTTGGGCCCACAATCACCAGTGTAATCAGGCAGTGTGTAGATTTTGCACGGCTAATTCTCAGAAGAGGCTGGCAGAAGAGCCTCGGGGGATGGACAGATTATCACGGCACAGCAGGTTCCCCTGCATGGCGTTCCTCTCTCAGAAAGGAAACAGGGAACACAGGGAAGATGAGCATAATCAGAGGCACGGGGCTCAGGCACAAGTCCTGGGGCTTGTAGGATGCAAAAACAGAGCCTAGGGCAATGGTTGTTTTGCAGAACATAGGAGCCTTTCCTAGAACCCACTTTTGGATTAAAAAACAACTTTTCCCTGAAGATCAAGGGACAAACAAGTGGCCTGTGGAGGTCAGGCCATACCCAAACCCTTCTCTTCCAAGAAATGCTTCAGGATGCTGCTAAAGCAACAATCTCATCCTTGTGCCAATTCACCACGAGTGATCACAGCAAACCAACGTCCTCTGCCATCACTCCAGGTTATTTTTACACTCCACAACGTCATGCTTCCAAATGCACCTGAAATATGGTGAGAATTAATGTCCATTTTTTCTTAGAGGGCCTTGTTGCAAAGATTTGCTTCATGTTGGATGACGAACATGAGCCCTCACTACCGTTTTTCACACAAAACATATATTGATGTTTTAAATAAAAATTATTTCAAGATGCAGGACATGACAGTTGGGGATGTAATGCTAATGCACTTAAACATGTGAGAAACTGAGACATAGTCTGTGTCATAAGAGAACTTTCTATTTTAGTGCTCACTTTATTCAGACCCTTCTTTTTCTTTTCTTTTCTTTTCTTTTCTTTTCTTTTCTTTTCTTTTCTTTTCTTTTCTTTTCTTTTCTTTCCTTTCCTTTCCTTTCCTTTCCTTTCCTTTCCTTTCCTTTCCTTTCCTTTCCTTTCCTTTCCTTTCCTTTCCTTTCCTTTCCTTTCCTTTCCTTTCCTTTCCTTTCCTTTCCTTTCCTTTCCTTTCCTTTCCTTTCCTTTCCTTTCCTTTCCTTTCCTTTCCTTTTCTTTCTAAGGTGACCCCTTACACCTTCAGTAGAAGTTGAAGGCTTTGTTCAACCAGTTTAAGAGGGACCATTAAACACTGCAAATTCAGATTGAGTGCCAATTAGTTATCTACGAAACACCACCATTTTAAAGCACATTTCAGTTAACAAAATGTGGGCTCAAATTCTACACAGTTCTTCTCTCCTCTGCCTTTGTCAAAATGCAATATCTGCACTCAGCTCTTATCCCTAAGTTTTTATGGCTGCATTTCTGGTGTAAAAAGGGAGCAACCACCTCTCCACCAGCGATTTCTATATCGTCTCAAAGCTCAGAAGCTTTCAAAGAAGCAGCTCAGAAGCTTTTTGAACATTTTTTTTTTGTTTGCAATTTTGGGTAGGTGGTGGTGTGACCTCTGCTCTGGAAAATTAAAGTGGTTTGGCCAGTCCATTGCACAGGCTCCAGTCTGCCCGTTGCAGTTAAAAAAAAAAAAAAGGTAGAAAAAGTCCAGTGTTATGTTAAGCTTTCCCACAGGGGATGTTTCTTTGCAGCCCCAGGCAGTAAATGGTTTTAAATAAATGGCTGAACACCCTGTATACATTTCTATCTTTATGTAGTTTCTGTCACTTATTATCCATTTTTAATCCTGCTAGGCTCTTTGTCTTAATGGTATCTGATGAATTTCCCAGGTTAATTATGCACCATGTAGGAAAATATTTTACTTGTATCACTTTTAAATTCATTAGCTTTTAGTACCATTGTATAGCACTCTGCTTGCTCTTGATTTATGGGAAAGGCTAAATAGGATCATCTGACTGACCTCTCCTGGCAATTCACTCTCCTATATACCACTAACACATCACCTCTCATTTGTCTCTTAATCAATTTAACCTTCCCTCAAATGGAAGATCTGCCACACCTCTTATAACTTGCTCTGTCTTTCACTGGATTCTCTGTGTATCTATTCTGCCTTCTAGAACAAAGCTCTTAAGCATCCAAGGGGGAAGGATCCTTAATATTTTCATTATTGAACTCTTTACGGCTCTTAAAAGAATCAAGCTGCTTGTTTGTATCTGATTTCTGCTCTGCACTGAAGAACTGAACTGTCCTTATTGCCTGGACCAGGTTCACAAGGGAATTTGGGGAATTAAATGCTGTTTTTGTCTATACAGAGAATGTGCCAGTGCTGCTGGTTTCTCCCTTGTGGCTACTTCACCTTGCAGCTCTCCAAATTTCCATCAGTAGCATCAGCTACACAACCCTGGCTATCTGGTACCTGCCTGAACCACTCTTATCTTGGTTCCTGGGCCTCTTGCAGTCTTTTACCCACAGGACACAAGCAGAGACTTCTGCCCTTTGCTGTTGCAGATTTAAAATGTCAGCTCAGGTACATGGACTTGGCTGGTCCTGCAAGGCTGAGGACCAGGATCCTGCAGAGTTCCTGTGGTGTGAGGCTACATCCTCACACACAGGCACTGAAGCACAGGGGTGAGGCTGTGCAGACTCCTGTTTTTCAGCTGGAGACCCACATTTCCCCAGAACCACAGATTCCACAGACACCCCCAGACCACCCAGGGCTGCAGGAACGTGGAGCTGGTGCTCACCTTTCTCCACAAGACACTGAGTTCAGACAAAGCAATACCATAACATCAGTTATTCCGGATTTATGGAGTGTTGTTGGTTGGAAAACAAATCAAATTCCCTCCTGTGTTTATGATGTGCTTTACCTCAAATGTGAGATCTGAAAAATAAGGCAACTACCTTAAACAAAAATGCCCTAAGATGCAAAACACGAGCACCTTCCTGAGACCTCTGGTACTATTCTTTTTCACATCGTGTCCCTTTGAAGTGCACGTAGCCAAAAACATTGGCAGTGCTTTCCCTCTGATGCTGCAGGTTTTTTTTGAGAGTATTATGCATATTGCAGATGCGGTTTTCTTGCACTAGACTGAAAAAAAGAAATAATCTTATTAAAAATGTAAAAGGATTTCAGGGTTCTGTGCATACTCAGAGAAAAGAGAGATGTCAACAATAAACATGCCATCTGAACAATACGGAAGGACCTCTGTCCCATGGGCATAATAGATGTTTTATTAATAACTTGCTTTTATATATTTTTCTCATTTCCCAAAACAAAGGGAGGAGGGGGGGGGGGGGAAATAAAAAAAAATTAAAAAAAAAAAAAGGAATGGGTTTAAAAATCAAAACATTTCCTTGACTGGACAATTCAACACGCTCCCTGAAACACAAGAGGAAGAATTGAGACCTGGTGCATTTTCTGAGTCTGTGTTCTCCTGTCCTGGGTGTATTTCTTTGTATCAGGACACTGATGGCATGGGGAAAAAGCCCCCCTGGTTCTCCAGAGCTTATCAGGGAGTACATCAGCTCCAGCTAATAGATTGAAAAGGTGGGTCTTTTAAGTGGCTTCAGCAGACTCAGTACAAGCTGAAAAAGATGTTACTCATTGACTGAGACTGCTGGACACGGTGTAAGAAAGGAGAGGGAGGACAGGGGCCACTTTTTTCACATCCTGGAAGAAACAGAGCAACTCTGACACAGAAAACTAATATTTTTCCTGATTTAAGTCAGCCTTGTTTTCTCAAGTAGATGCCTCAGGAACAGATAAAAGAGACAAATGAGTGTTTGCTCCTCTAGGTAGCTTCAACACGAGTGTGTGTCCAGGCCATCAGGTTTGGCCCATATCAAGTGATTAGGTCCAGGGAATGGTGACCCTCCAGAGGCATTTTACCCTCTTTATTTACTCTCTTTACCATGATATATTTTTCCCTCACACAGAGCCTGTGTTTCAGATAATTGGGACCTCTTTGGAAATGCTGTTCCTGCAGTACAGGCCCTCAGTAAACGAGTTTTTCACCCCAGATGGCCTTCATAAAGCTAGGCAAATATGGCAGGGGGGAAGAGGGACATGGGATGAATTAAGGCATGGGGCGTTGGAACAATACGATCTCTAAGATCCTTTCCAACCCAAACCATCCTATGATTCTATTCCATGAAGGGAAAGAGCACCTAAGGTAATCCTCATCTTCCATTTTCTGCCAATGTTCATGACCTGGCCTATTACAGAACAACACTTCTATTTTGCTTTATGAATAGCCTACCTGTACAAATAGAAGGAAAACATTATGGAAATAGATGCTGCTGGAGAAATCTGTGGTGTTCTTAGAGGACAAGAAAGAGGAGGGCTCCACCTCAGAAGTAATGCCATTTATCCCTAAGACCATCAGTAGGTACTTGCTAGGAAAACATTGCTTTGGAGCAGGTAGGGAAGAGAGGTGAACCTTGAGATCCATGGTCAGAGGGTCTACAGGCTATTCTCAGGCACTCAAAAGCCTTCCCAGTATCAGAAATTCCTATTTACTCACATAAGGCTTTTATTGCTTCATATCCCAAATAGTTTCTACACAGATAAGATTTCACCCTGGGAAGGCCAAAACCTTTTCTAATTCTTTTCTTACTTGTATGATTGGGGATTTTTTCATAGACAAATTGGAACATTTGACCCCAAACATGCCCAAGTGCAGAAGGAATCACCACTTGCATATCAGCTTGGGATGCCTTTTTCTGCCTCGTTCAAGTGCACTTTGGGAGGCTGCAGGGGTCACAAGCTGTGCTTCTTGCCTTTCCTATGGACACTCTCCAGTGAAAGAAACCAGGAAAAATCACTGGATAGAAAGGAAAAAGCTGTCTAATTAAGAGGCAAGTGTACATCTGTCTCAGGCCACTTGCCAAGCATAATGTGGTGGGGAGGCAAATCGTTGTGCTCTTGGAAACTGCTCCCTTTGGACTGGCTGACTCCAGAAGTGCAGGGGACAGATGCCTCCCAGTCAGGTTCAGGACTTTCTGTGCCCACCTAATGGTGAGGAAGTCGTGGGGTTTGTCAAAAGTTCCTCTGAACACAAACATGCCAGAGGTTCCTGATGTTTGGACAGCTCTGAATGTGACTCTGATTCATTTATTTAGAGCTACACCTTGCATTGCTGTGAAATCAGAGGTACACGTGCACAGTAGCAGATGTGTGTCGCAATTATCTCCAGGAACCTGAGGCCAGACTGTGACAAAACGAGTCCAGATGTGGCAGGTGTCACCAGGTGGTGGGAGGAAAAGAAGCCTGGGAGGACTCTGTTAAAATGGATAGACAGTTTGGCAGGAAAAAGCTGGATCACTTGGGAAGTTTGGAACATTCCATATTTTCTGATACCCTCCAAAGAGACTGTGCTTACAGAAAGAAGTCTCCTGAAAACTTTAGAGTGGAACTTTTTGAAAAAGCTATTCCTGCTCTTGAAGCTCATGCTATGTTGTTAGTATAGCCAGAATTTCATCTGTTCCTACAATGATTTCATTAATTTCACCTGATATCCTTCTGAAGTTAAGAAGGGAAGAGATGAGAGAAGGGGAGGTAGCCAAACACCCCACGAACAAACAAGAGAACCCCCAGCACCATCCCGCCTCCACAGCTGACACAGGTGAAATCAGTGCCCATGATCTGAATGACGATAACAATTTTGGCAAGTGCATAATTTTTCAACCTTGATCCATCTTCTAGGAAAAAACACTCACTGTGATACTGATTTCCCTCTACACAATCACTGTTTATCCAGTAAGGTCCTGAGGTGGCTTTTACATCCTTCTGGTCTGAGGAGCACATGGAGAGACTGATACAGAGCATAGATCAGATGTCAAAATTCTTTTTACCCTTTTTCTCTCCTCTTCATCAATCAAACCTACAAATACTTCAAGTAGTTAGGTTATTATTATTTCAAGTATTCATGTTAGGCTAGATATTGGGAAGGAATTCTTCCCTGTTAGGGTGGTGAGGCCCTGACATAGGTTTTCCACAGAGAAGCCTGGCTGCTCCATCCCGGGAAGTGTCCAAGGCAAGGTTGGATGGGGCTTGGAGCAACCTGGGGTAGTGGAAGACATCCCTGCCCATGGAAAGGAGATGGAACAAGACAAGCTTTAAGATCCTTCCCACCCCAAACCATCCTGTGATCCTATGAAATGCGTGTGAAAGAGATCCAAGCACACACAGGAACATCTTTGCTTAACATCCACCACGTTGGCGACTGTAACTTAATTACCGCGCACGCCACACCGGTGACAGTAAATATTAGTGCTGTGTGCTACAGAACAAATACCCCGTGATGAAAAATTCAAACGGTATCGAGCTTTTCATTAGTGCACTAATGGCTTTCTCACACATTCAGCTCATTTTTTAACTCGACCTGCTAGGGGAAGGAAATGACATACTTGCTGTTGGATAAGACAGCGCCGAGATTACATGAAGGTGCGTTTTTATGGGTAAAGAAACGTATGCCACATTAATCTATTTTTATGTCTTGCAATACGTGCTGATGAGTCATTTGAATGCCAAGTTTCATTAGTAAATTGGGAGTGATATAGGCAGCACTGCGCTAAAATAAAAACGTATATATCATTTAAGAATGCAGAAAAAATTCAGCAATGCTGCAGAATGTCTTAGAACACTAAGCAGGATCATAGGATGTAAGGATTAAATCTTAGAACCCTGTTTATAAAGGCAATTTTGTGTCCATAAAATGCACATTAGTAATACAATCTGCCCAATATTGTATTGTTCTATCATTTCTCTACGGATCATATTAGTCAGTGTCCTGTTAACATCCATTTTATCATACTGTCATAATATTATATTGAAATGAGATCTGGCACTTTTGGGGTCCTGAGCAAGATGAAAAAATGGGTCTCCAGCAGTCTTCCTCTTAGATATAATTGAAAAAGAGGCAGGCATGAGGGCATGCTGTGATTCACGCTGCCAGAGAGTGATCCGGAATCATTCAGATGATGAGTACATAGAGAATGCCGTGCACAGAAAGATGGCAATTTGCTGTACTAATGTTTTGAAAATGAAAATTTCTAGCTGTTTTGCAGAGGAGCTTAGTAGGAAAGGCAGAAGGAAAAGAAAAGAAATAATAAAATCTTTTATAGTGGAGTCAGATAATTTCTGTTGTTTTCGGAAAGGCTGCACAAAGAAATGTGTTTTCTGGAGAGTGATGTAAAGCGTAAATGAACATTGCTTTATTGACCAAAATAAGTATAAAATACAGGAAATGGAAGGAAAACAGCAAATGAGAAAAATTCTGTCCCATTCCTTCAGGAGTCATTTTACAAAGGGATCCAGGGGCACCTTTCAGACTCCTTAAACCAAACCTTGGATCCCCACTGTGGCCACTTCGCCACAGGGATGGGCACCCACAAACACCCACTACTTCAAGCCCATAAGCCAAATTTCCAACAGCCAAGCAGCCTGACAAGTCTCAGCAGGAATGAAAACAATGCTTCTCCTTCTTTCCAAATAGATTATAACTAATGATATCAATGTCCTATTCCTCTGGTGCTTCCACCAAGCTTCAATACTAACAAATTAATCAAACCAGCACTTCCAACCTTTGTTTAGTATCTCTGCTGTCAGTACTGATGCATAGTCAGTATTAAAATGTTATTTTATTTTTTCTTCTTGTCCTTTGTTTTGACTAGCTTTGTTCTTGATATCATCATTTGGTATTAAATTAAGAAAATTTAGTACTAAATTGTGTCCCTTTCTTCAGGATTTTGTTATTAAAGACTGCCAAGCTCATGCAGCTGGCCTGTCCCCAAGAGAATGACCCAGCCAACTGACCTGAGTGCTCTTCAAGGAATTGAACCAATCTCCTGTAAAAATCCAGCTCTGTCTTTGGGACATTTGGGATACACTTGGAGACCAGCAGAGAAATCGCAGAGGACCACAGGACTTGGCTCAACCTTTCAACATCCTGGGGAACATTTCCTCATCAAATACATGGAAAATAATCCGTTTTAGTGAATATTCTTTTCAGAAATCATTCTGTACAGTAACAACTCCTCTATCTGCATGTTGGAGCAAACAGGATCAATTCCAGTGTTGCTCAGAAGGATTTAAAGCTCCTTTAAAATATGGTACATCCAATTTTTTCGTTCCATTTTATAGTGTAAGTTCCTCCTGCTACCCCTCAGCATCCCATGCCTTTGTTGGTGACATTTTTTAATCACCATTCCTTGTTCTCCTTAATGGATCTGGTTTTACCATTGCTATTTAAATTTTTTGTAAGTCTCTGTGCACTGAAACAGTCGAAGTGTGATCTTTCCAGCAGGAAGGAGGAGACTCCTTTGCTTTAGGAGGAACATATGTGCTTTGCAGGGCTCTGAGTGACCCAAAAAATAGATGGTTCCTGGGAAAACAACTGTTAAGCACCAAGATGGGCAATTTACTACATGCGCAAGTCCAGGTGAACAGGGAATCTTCAAGAAACTCCCATTGAGTGGAAATCGGGATCATTTTTATAGCTTTCAGTTTTGAGGTCACAGTCACCCGGACTGGAAACTCAAAAATGACTTCAAAAAGGCAAATGCTAACTAGATTTCACACTAGATTTCATTTTACTTGGCATTACAGAAAGAATGCAGGTATTAAATAGACTGTTTCCTGTATACAATAAGGTTAATTAGTAGCAAGGGATGGAAATCAGTGTAGACATAACTCTTTTAGACAGGTATCAAAAATAATCCCCTGATCCCCACAGACCCCAGCTGCACTGAAAGAAGAACAATATAAAAGATTCTTTAAAAGAAATTTTTCAAACATTCTCCAGGTGTCCCAGCTATATTTAAATAGGCCCATGGCCCCATGCCTACTCCAACCCTTTCTGCTCTACAGTTCCCTTGCTCCAAGTTAAATGAGCAGAGTACTTGCACAGAATTTTGAGGTGCAACATAAAGGATTTCTGTACAAAGAGACTGGGATTGCAAACCGAGGCAGACAGGAGAACAAAAAGAAGAATATATTCTGGACTGAATGGGACTTCCCTAAGCTCCTTATCAATAAGGTTAATAAGGGTCCATGCAATTTACTGATCACTACGATGCAACAACTGGGCTAAAGCTATAAAGAAGCTGCACAGATACCAGCTTTTCTTGCTTCTTGTGGCCCACCACATTAAAGTCCCTTTACCCTTCCCCTGTCACCCCACTCAAGAGAATAAACTCCTGTCTGTGTGATTGGCCTTGCTAAAATCCCTGGTCTGCTATTACGCTTCTACCTGCCCTAGTTAAGCAGATTAATAGTTATTTCCTTGAATTTGATCCTCCAGTCCCTTTGTAATTGAAGCAGTAATGCTCAGATATTTCTAAAAATGTATTTCTGAAAAATACATTTCCTTTTTTCTCCGGTTTAATTTTGTTATCCTCAATCATATGCATGATAGAAAAAAAAAAAAATCCCAAACTTCTATCTCCTTTATAAAATACATGTCATATCAAAAAGGTGACAAGAGGGGGAAAAGTAATTAGTGAGTTCACAGAGTTCAGTAGAAAAGTTAAAATAGAGTAACACATTACTTTTTATGTTAAGATTTCACAAGACAAATCTTGCCTGTGTTTTAATTGCATGTGACCCTGGCAGTCCCACTCTGAAATGAAGTGCCGTAAAATTAAAGATGACAGACGCTCAAAACAAGTCTTGTGATCTTGATTAAACTACAAAGACCACACTTTTCTCTCTGCTGCAACTCAGATATGATGGGCTGTTTTATTTGGGGAATTGCTTCATTAATGCTTTCTTTGACTAGACATGTTTATTATAAAAAAATACTGAATATGGTGATATCTTGCATAGCTAAATAAAGTCTAAAAGACAAGTAAAAAATTAGGAATCTTTAAATAAGCTCAAGACCTAAATGCTTCTTTTAAAGATCATGGGCATCGGTAGAAGGAGGTACCAAGCATGCCAGCACTGTTCACTACCTATTCTGAAAAGTGATAGGGTTTTTTTCCAATAGTGCCTGTAAGAACCAAAATGATTGTTCTGGCAGAATTATCTGATGATTATTTCAAGTTAAATTTCCACCAGCCAAAGCACAATGGGGGCAAAAAAAGGAGAAGGAAAAAGTGGAGGGGGAAAATACCCCAACCACCTCTTCTTCCAAAGCAATCATTGTTAATTTTTGGAAGTGTAAAGATGATAACTGAATACAACTGGATATGTGCAGACTTCCCATATAAATTACATATTTCCAAACTTGCTTGGTTATCTACACCTTGGGACTAAAGAACATGAAGGACTATATGCACCTGTTTAAAACCAGATTTAA